>NW_020526251.1:0-150491 GCF_003368295.1 Carassius auratus
ACAGAAAAGAGTGAAAAGGTGCTCATCCCCATTGATGTGTCTGTATTCAAGCAATGCATTAGTACAGCATATGATGTTGATCTCTATTCAAGTCAGCAATTATCATTTTTCACATATACATCTTTTTATAAGTCCTAGAATGAACAAATCATCAGGGCATCATTTCTGGAATTTGGGCAGAAAATGACTGAATATGGTGAGTACTGACACCTGCACCTGTATTCACCAAAACTATTTTTCTTATGGACTTACAGTTTTTGAAGGAGGATGAAGTCAGTTGATGGAGAAATGAAGAACGAGATGTGTTGTATATGAAGACTTCAGATGCAAAAGCCTTTAAGTTCTGTATGAAATGTTCTTCTAAGAAGAATTTTAGAAGAAAACTTCAGGTGGAACTTAGATGCCTTTGCATCTGAAGTCTTCATATGTACTATGAGTTTTCAATACATAACTGATTTGTTATGACTGTTTTTATTATTTCTACTTGTACAGAAAGACTGCAGTAGAAGGAAAGCTGGTACTGAGAACATTTGTCTTCACTCCAGACTAAAGAGAAGCGGGTCTGAGGCCAGAGATGGAGGAGTCAATGGTCACCAAATGCAGCGCTGCAGCCTGAAACTGTGAAGACTGAATTCCCAAACAGCTGTGTGACTGCACAGATGTTACGGCCATAAAAGAAACTTCACAACTGAGAGCCCATACCTCCAACAACCTTCAACAGGAATCAATGGTATGTCCATTACAACAATTCTAAATAATAATAATATATAATTGACACAATGATTTTGTCTCTCCAGGACATCTACGCAAGGTTTTCTTTTGTTGAGGACCGTCAGAGACTCCAGCCACACGAGCCATGGATTGCTCTCAACATCACCATCAGGACAGACATTATCACAGAACCAGCACCAGCAGACTGCAAAACCAAGTTCCTTCAACAGGCAATCAGACTGAACTGAACTCGTACCAGTAACACCACACACACACACATACACACACCAGCAGCCTCATACTGTGTGCACTGCACTCTATCAGCTACACTGACTGGACTCTGACTCACTATTATTCTGCAACCTGATATTCTGTTTGCACTAATTCATACTGTACTGAAAGTGAAGTGACGTGACATACAGTCAAGTATGGTGACCCATACTCAGAATTTGTGCTCTGCATTTAACCCATCCGAAGTGCACACACACAGAGCAGTGAACACACACACACTGTGAACACACACCCGGAGCAGTGGGCAGAGGTATATCTACAGTATACAGTGATTGTTGTTAATTGTTTTCATTTTGTTCTCTCTGTATAGTATAGTATTGCACTATATTTTCTACCTGTATTGAGCTCTTATGTATACGGTTTATATTTTTGATACTGTATATGTGTTGCAAATATATTCAGTACTTGTCATGCTGCAGTTTGCAGAAAAGCATTTTACCACCTGTATACTTGCATTCATGGTATTGTGATAATAAATGATTTGATTTGAATTGGTCACATGACTTGTTCATCAGTTGTATTGTTGTGCTGGATAACAATTGCAAATTGTTTATGACATTGAAGAAGATCATGATAGAGACATGGATTTGAAGAAAACCAGGAGAGCTCTGATGATGAGAAGGAAACTGGATGTGATTCTTTGGTGCTCAAGACATTTCACCATGCCTTCATCTGGGTTTCTTCATCTGATTAAAATAAAATGGTTTTAATGTAACCCATTTTATTTCACTTGAATATAATTTGTCTTAATATGCTTCTTTATCTGTCTTCATGCTGCATCCTAGTAAAATATTGCGTATGGTGTTGGATAATCAAGTATGGTGAATATTCTGTACTAGAGATGGTTTTTTGGTAGATACACCATTTAATTTTGTAAACAACACATATAATCACCATGGTTGTTTTGATGAAGACATGAACATTTAGTAATATTAATGAAATTCAGTTAGATGAAGAGCTGCATTAGAAGAGACTGCATGGACTTCATGCACAACTGAAGGTGATGAATCAAGGAAAGATCAACATGAATCCTGTTCTGTATTATAATGAAGATGTTCATGCACATTACTGATGTCTAGCTCCTGAGCAGGACAAAGATGAGACATTCTTTACAGAGATTTATGAATTAGGTATTTTATATTATGATTCTTTAAATTGCATGAATTGTATGGAACCATAAACTGCACACTGTCACACATTGTCTTACTGAATGACACATTGGCCTTGTCTGATGAAATGTCAGAATATGTATTTGTTGTCTTTGTTTACTATTAGCACTGTATTATTGCTCTTGATCTTATGAAATAAATTGAGCTCTTTCCAAATGGGCACTTATGTTGATTTTCTGGTGTCTTAATTCTAAGATAACTATGACTTCCAACTTACATAATGGTATGCTTTTGAAAAGACAACCTACAAAATGTGTCTCAACAGTTTGTTGCCAATGATGAGAATAGAGCTGTGCATTTTTTTCCTGCCCTTCCATCCCCAGGGGCCCAGTAGAGTCCCCTTGAAGAGCAAAACAATTAACATTCCAAATGGCTGTAAATCAAAATCTGATTATAGTTTCAAAAAGAAAATTGGTAGGACAACTCATTATGCTATGTTTACTAAATAATGTTTGGCACAGCTTTCAAACATTCATAGAAAAGTGCTATACATGTGTTTATAAAAGTACTCTTAGTAAAATAAAAAATGTCAGCCTGCCTCTCACATATGTCATATAACTTTGCACAATAAACATGCTTAGATATCCCTTTGTTTAAAAAAAGAAGTATTTTTCACAATTTCATTATTAAACATTTTAAACTACATTGCCCATAAGCCTTAGCCATTCTATCGATGGAAAGTGAAAGTCATGGCGCTGTTTTTTGTAGTTCAATTAAGTTATGTTCAGGTTTAAGGTTAGGATCTCGGTAAAGAGGTAATTTCACAAAATATAGCAATGCACCATTGTTAACTGAAGGTACTATTGACGTAATAATTACAGCAAAATTTACTTTGCAACATTAAACGTTTTTTTAATTTGGGCTAAAAGAAAGTCCAGTCACAGCGAGTCCTCGAGTGCCAAGTGGATTTCAAAGCCAATGAAAATCCAGTTGAGCAGAAGCGACACCCTTACTTGTCCATATACGGCCATTCATGACAGGCTTTTCCGGGTTCTTGTGGTGAATTTATTTTCACCCACTAAATATAAAACTAAAATGACGGATTTGCATTGTGGGGTAAACCTGATTCAGCAATAGATTTGTTGATTACAGTTATTTATTTTCAAACAAGGGCCTCATATTTGCGATTATACACATTATTTACCCTAATATTAATGTACAATATTTAAGCTCAACATTTTTGCATATACTGTATGAAAAAATAATATTATATTTATATATTTATAGTGTATTAAATGTATACATTTAATCACTTGTGTGTTTTTTGGAGATGTATTTACAATCTTGCAATTTTTAGCTCTACCAGTTAAACTACAGAAAAAAAGGAAAATAATAATAAAAATTAATAAATAAATACAATTTAAAAAACACAGGGATAATTTTTTTTTAGTAATTTCCATATCAGTGTTTATTGATATGTCAAACTTTTCAGACAAACAATGCAAATAACACCATTCTTTCTCTCTAGTTTGTCACTATGAAGAAATAAAAACAAAAAAATAATATATTATTGTGAAATATAACAACTTTTAAAAATTACTGATTGATAAAGTAACTAATAGGTACAGACAGAATTATGTAATAGAAAATCCCTTTAAAACTAAATTGGCTAATATAAAAATATATATATAAAATAAAAAAATGAATAAATAAATAAAAATTGTCAATTTGTTTGCAGAGAAGTTTATAAAATGCCAAATAATATTTTTACAAACCAGGAGTTGCAAGGCACCAGCTGAAATCATATTCTTTTCTTTCATTTAAAAGTGATTAACTAATTAGAAAAATATTGTTAAGACTAATATTTCACATGATTACCTCTTAATCTCCTGTAATCACTGATCGCTTCTGTTGTGAACATATGCAAGACAAACTAAAACGGTTATTAATAATTATATTTTATAAATCATTTTCAGCTGGAAAATGCATTTCTATCATTAAATGACCTTAAAGGTCACACACACACACACACACACACACACACACATATATATATATATATATATATATATATATATATATATATATATATATATATATATATGGCATATAGAATACAGTAGGTGGGATGGTGATAGTGACAGGAGTGTTCACAGTAGAGATGGGAGTGTTGACTAGAGGAGAAATAATACAAGTAGACATGCTAACGACTGAGAGCAGATGTGCCACACAAGAGAGAGTGATGTGGATGCTTTTGGAAGGGCTGCTATTGTGGAGAGCTGATGGAGAAGGACTCAGTAATCTGTCAGAAATCCTGCAAGACAGGAAAAAATTGAATTTATAACATGATGAATAATTAAAACATTGACAACAAATGAAAGTGACGTGACATACAGCCAAGTATGGTGACCCATACTTAGAATTCTTGTTCTGCATTTAACCCATCCAAAGTGCACACACACAGCAGTGAACACACACACACGGAGCAGTGGGGATCATTTATGTTACGGTGCCCGGTGAGCAGTTGGGGGCAGCGCAAAAAAAGTCGTATTGCCGGGCCGAGACTCAAACCCACAACTTTATGGTTAAGAGTCAAACTTTCTAAGCACTAAGCCACGACTTCCCCCTAGCAACGGGCTAGTGGTTAAAGACAACATAACTGCAGCGTGTATAATAATAAACAGAACTTTATAATTTGTTGGTAGCGATGCTAAAATAGTCATTATAGTTATTGTTCTTGTTGTAAACACCTTTAAATGATCTAATTTGGTCAAATAAATTAAAGACCTGGGGCCGGTTGCATAAACTGCTTAAACTAATCTTTAAAAAAGTTAGCCATATAATTTGATTTACTCTAGACTTGTCATAATTGTTTAAAGTCAGTTACAAAAACATAGATTGGTCCAATTTTACTAAGAAATATGATTATCTCTTGGTTAACTGCTAGTTGGTCACAGTCTTAACATAATAGCTATGTTTACGCAACCGGCCCCTTTTGTGTCACATGACAAGTTACACAGCATTTCCTGACACAGTCTGCATGAGAGCTGAGGCGATGGTCAATGACAGCAGGAGGAAAAGCTGGAGAGTACGCTTGTACAATATCATATGAATTTGCTGAAATTGTTTGAATTATTAATACTTTGACATAGCACAGGGTTTGTACTGATGGGGTCGTGAGGTATTTAAAAAAGTAAAAAACATAAAATTCGGTGCAAAATGTAACTGCAGTAAAGTTCTGTCGAGGTGCTCAGATCAACACAGACGTACCTCTGGAAATATCTGCCTTAGCAGCTTTTGGTCTTCTCCGTAAACACACAAGATGGTCAAATTCATCCCTCTCCACAAACAAGGTTTGACAGGCCCATGGTCTTCCTTTTCAGCTGGAATAAAGAAAAAGTAACAAGTTGTTGTTGTTGTTTTAATACATACATGTTTAGACAGTGTGTTAGAAATGATCTGTGAACAAAATATTTGAAAGGAAGGACTATAAGGAAGGTTATTAACATAAAGTAAGGATAAATTAATTAAAGTAAATCAGTTATAACTACATATCTTCAACATTACCTGTGTCGAACCTTTGAAGGACTTCATCTTCACTGGAAACTTCTTCAAGTTGAGCTTCGAGTACAAGTTCCCTGTTAATACAAGAACTGATCAAAATCTGATTCTGAGCTGTGAAAATATGCCATGATGAACAAGAGAAAGAAAGAAAAATATGTGTGACTTATTTATGAATTACAGTTCAGAAAAATAGGAAACGAAAATGAGAGAGAGAGAGAGAGTGAGAGAGAAAGAGAGAGAGAGAGAGAGAGAGAGAGAGAGAGAGAGAGAGAGAGAGAGAGCATCATAAAGAGCTGCTGGACACTGAATGTTGTTGTAGGAGCTGGAGATGTATGTGATATGAAGAAACTGCAAAACTGAAAAAAAAAAAAAACACTGAATCACAATTACATTACAAAAAGGTATTAAAGGCATGGCATTGTGGTTAATGATTTTTAACTACAAATACCACAGTAAAACAGTTATCATGGTAAAAAAAAAAATATGGTAAGTGTTGTGGTCACTGGTCATTTCAGATTCGTTGCGATTGCCACACATTCGTTCACTGGCATTCACAACATATTTGTAAAGAAAACGTCAAACTGCACTTACTTTGACATTAATTGCAGACAATCAGAACAGTACCTTAAAAAATAAACCATAAAATAAAATTGTTTACAAACCTGGACAACAACGCATGGTAAGATGTTGGGTCACGCCTCCTTTTTTTGGGTGGTAACGATGGTAACGACAGTCAAAGGTCATTTGATGACGACACACCCGACAAACGAGACTGTCGTAATACGGCCGCTAGAGGGCGCTTGATTTTAAAACGTAATAATAGGTCGTAATATGCTGCTTGCACAAACGACCTATTTGGTCGTTTTTAAGAGGAGGACAGTCTCGTGTAACTAAGAACAGGTAACGGAGGCTACAATTCACACAGTCTCACCAAAATTGGACAATGGATGATTGGAATGTTGCCAGGTCTGATGAGTCTCGATTTCTGCTGTGACATTCAGATTGTAGTGTCAGAATTTGACGTAAAGAAAATGAATGCATAGATGCATCCTGCCTTGTCTCAACGGTTCAGGCTGCTGGTGGTGGTGTAATAGTGTGGGGAATATTTGCTTGGCACACTTTGGGCCCCTTAGTACCAATTGAGCATAGTTTGAACGCCACAGCCTACCTATTGTTGCTGACCATTTCCATCCCTTTATGACTACATTGTACCCATCTTTTGATGGCTACTTCCAGCAGGATAATGGCTACTTCCAGCAGGATAATGCACCATGTCACAAAACTCAAATCATCTCAGACTGGTTTCTTGAACAGGACAATGAGTTCAATCCAATAGAGCAGCTTTGGGACAAGTCTGCAGCAACTGTGTGATGCTGACATGTCAATGTAGACCAAAATCTCTGAGTATATATACTCACACAGCAACATATTTTTAAATGGATAAAATGCTCTTTTTCTTTTCAGTGAAAGAACAAAGAACAAACCCATTTAGATGTAACAAGCTAATCTGCATTAGCTTATTGCATCAAGTCATATTTGGATTCCAGTCACAATTAAATGCTAAAACTAGTCAAATCCATTTGTGTGATTGTGTATGCTGGAGGAGAGATGAAAAATGCCAAGAATATATGATTTATGTGCATTCTCTGTTAAGTGCCCCATTTTACAAAAATATAAGCCTTTGTAATAAATGGCTCTTTCAAGCATTACACAAATCAATTCCATCTAAAAATGGCTACTCCTCTCTTCTTGACCGTCCTGCTTTTAAAAGTGCAGACATTTTGAATTAAGGACACCCTCACCCATCTATCCATTTTTGTCAAAGATAAAGCTTTTTGTTTTTGTTTTTCCTTAACATCTTTTTGTGCTGGTGGTCTAAAAACATTTCTCAAAAACTTTCGCCAGTTATCAAAGAATTTTATATATTTTTCATGCCACAGACAAACAAAAAGTTATTTAAAAGAATCAGAGAAAGTTCTAAATGAATAGTTTTAGGTTAACAGGTTTTTAGGTTAGATTAGAGGTCACTGGCTAAAACTGAAGTTATTTCGGAGACAAAGGACTGTCAAACATTGTACAGTTCTTGTTCTCTCCCCTGTTATTTGGCAGTTTTATATTAGCACATTCTCAAAAACACAGTTTTGACATTAGGGAGCTCAAGATGTCATTCAAATGGTTCAACAGCTGTCTGTCAAGCCTGTGTCCAAGGGGACAAGAGAAAATTCTTTGCAGCGTTAAATTACCCTCTGTCTGTGTTTTCTGGAAAAATTTTGATGTCGTATAGATGGAATTGGAAGAAGCTCATGTGGGGACACACTATTTCTCTCATGAATAATCCTATTTCATGAATAAATGGTTTTATTATAGGATCATGTTTGATGCACATACATAATGCCATGCCAACAATTGTCACACTGAGGCATCTCTTGGATGATGGTGACTCAGGCATTGACGCTGAAATATCAGTCCTTGTGTATTTATTACTGAAGGCTTTTTACTTGAGGGCTTGCTGAGAACCGATTTAAATTATGCCTGTTTGATTGGACATCATCATGGGCACATTGGCTTTCAACTGGTTTTGCTTCGAGACCTAGATTTCTCAAGTGGGTGAGTACAAATCTAAATGTGCAAATGTTTGCATAAACAACATTTATAATAAACAAAATTGTCATTGAGGTCAAACATTTAAAAGCATCCATATTACCACAAACTGTATATGCCTAATGTAATGACTTTTAAGAATGGCTAAGAGTTAAATTTGCACCAAAAGAGGCTTATATACCCTGATGATTCATTTATTTTAGTGAATCAATAACATATAGTGCAACCAGTATGGTCTGATTTTGAACATATAACAGGTGAGCTGGTCATTTTAGTCAATCAAAATACACTGACAAGAATTGCATGTTTACTATTTTCATCTCAATGTCAGTATTCTACAAAATAATGGTGGAGCTTTAGGGAACCTGCTCATTTGCTCGAGCGTCATGGATGTGTGAACCCATGCATCTCATCATGAAATAAGAGCCTGAACAGAAAGCAGTCTCTTCACTATAATGCTGAATGAGTCAGAAGGATATATTAAGATACTAATCTGGAAAAGTTTTCAATCAGTGGTTACCTGAAATTTAATCATCCACCCATTTAGATCTGTGTTGTCTGTTTGCCATAATACAGAAAAAAACCTACACTCTCACTTCTTCTATACCTCTGTATATAACAGGGTGTCACCACTGCAATTAGACTTAGGGCAGTAAAAGTGCCAGGGACTAGCAAGAGTAACTGCTGGCAAACCAGCTATTTCACAGAGGAACACATGCAACGGAGCTTATCAATCAGTTGTAGCAAGGAGGTGGAGAGTAGAGAGAACAGTCACACTACTGAATATCCTTATTACAAACCTATGCTATAAACTGCACTTGAATACAGGGTGGCTGAACACAATGCACATTCACAGATCATACAGTAAAACATCAGATGGGCTAGTGGAGCAGTGAATTAAGAACATAGAGTCATCCCACAAACCTTTTCATTAACAACATAAAACGTAAGAAATAGCACATACTGACGTAGTAATGTAGGGGAACCCACAAAATAACAGAGAGCAAACCAGCGAAGCAATACTCAGATTCCATGTCTGTTATTTACAGCAACAACTGTATACAGTACCAAGTACCTGGTACTATTTTTAGTGCCACTTTGGTTGAAGTTCCAACGAGCCTGGGTGTGTGTTTGTACACTGCTGTGTGTGTGCACTTTTGATGGGTTAAATGCAGAGCAAGAATTCTGAGTATGGGTCACCATACTTGGCTGTATGTCATGTCACGTCACAGCCACCGTGTTGCACACAACTTGAAAAAAGAAATGGCTATATCATGTTCAGTAAACAAATTTCAATTGGTTTTCATGAACATCACACATTTCTTACAGTTGACTGGTATTTGGATTGTTCTACATCATATGTACAACTGGAGGAATGAACCAAATCCCTGTCCTCCTTTTTTTTTCAAATGATAAATTTCCCTAGGATGTAGCTTTGTACATGTATGCATTTATTAGATTATTTTATCCAAAACAGTGCATTCAGGATATACATTTTTTTGTTTTACCAGTATTTGTGTTTCCTGGGAATTGGACTCACAACCTTTTGCGCTGCTAACGCAATGCTTTTTTTTTTTTTTCTACAATACAGAAAAAAGGTTCTGTGTCACTAGCGGCACAAAACAACATCTGATAAATCTTTTAAAGTGCCTTTGTTTACTACCTGTTTGTCCACAATGGAAGGCAGAGTGTTTGAAACTTATTCAGTAGCACCCATTATTTTTGCAATTATTTTATGTCCCCAGCAATCGGCATCCCATCAGAAGGATTCATACTCAACACCCCATGAGAGACATTGTTCTTGCTAGCCCCTTTAAACGCTCTTGGCTACATTCAGATCAGCATTAAAGCACTCAATGATCCTTGCCATGGCAATTCTCTTATAAACTTTCAGTAGCGTAACTTATGACCAGTCCACAGAGGATGACCAGCTTGTGTTATGATGAAGGCAGTTTATCACAGCAGGGCAATATTAAAAGATTTCATTTGACAGCTGTTAGGCACAGCACAGTCTCTGGTGGAGACAATCAGATGATGTTTTCTACAAACATGGTAGAAACATCCAGAAAGAAAGAGAGAGGGAATTAAAATTTATCTTGACTATTTTGCTTCCAAATTTCCACAGAAGTATTTCCTTTTGAAACTAATCAGACTAGAGCCACAGACTGTCACTTTGTGCAATAAAAGAACACTACAGTGTGTCTTTTCACAGTTTTTGAGTACTTGAAAATTGGTTTATGATATCTTGATAGGTCTATTTGAAAGTTGCAGCAGGGAGAAAATTGCTCACATTTATTTCCCCAACCATACATAATCGTGAGCCCAGCACGTGAAACCTGTTCTCTGCCCTAAAAGTGAAGGGTCATGCTATTCATATTCATGTTTAACTTCACACCACATCTCGAAGTCCAAACATTGATGACCTCTGATTGAGCTGCCATTTTCATGTCTGTGGGCTGACAGACTGTACTTATTGTGTGTGTCTACACAATAGAGATCTTTCCCTCCTGAATGAGATCGCTTGGCCTTGTTTGTGACAAGGCTATTGATTCAAACCTTGAATCAAAAAGGTGCAGTATCGCCTCTCTACGTCATTGTCAAAGTGGCAGAGCAGAGGCACACAGAGCGATTGAATGTGACTCTCCAGAGCTGAACATTAGAGGGGGAGGTCAGATCTCAAACGGGGAATGCACAAATCTTTAAAGGGTGTTGATTCCGAAGAAATCTATGCATTTGAGACAATGGCTGAAAAGTACAAACAAAACATGACTGGGGCTGGCTGTGAGACTCGAAGAGTAGAAAACTATAGAGCAGTTCTAGCTATACACAACTTAGAAGACTGTTAAACTGTCCTCCAGGGTTCATGTAGAGATTCAGCGTTAGTAGAAAGTGTTAATAGGCATTCTGTCTTCTCTTTTTTTCTCTTTATATGGTGCGTTGGTTCAAAAAGTCCCAAAATCTTCTGATGCGGAGCTCATAGCTTTCCTGTGCCCCAATTTTTGTATTCGAATATGATGAAAATGCTTTTTAAATGGCCAGTGAGGTAAAGTAAATATGTTTGATTTAGTCTTGTTAGTGGCATGAGTTTACCTCACCTTACCTAAAATATGAAGCTTGATTTATTGATTGATTGTTAACAGCATGGACTCACAACCCATTTTGCAGTTAAAACTTGGTGCAGTTTTGAAGAATGGAACAGGGCTTTTATATAGGACATCAAAACAATCAATAGCAAAAAAAGTAAAAATACTGCACTATCCAGAAGAATTTAGTAGTTTGAGCTAAGCAAAACACATTTGTGTGACTGTGGGAGACAGAAAGAGATTGTGTGCACTCCTAACTGTCTGCTTAGTTAAAAAATTAAGACAGAAAAGAAGATGAGAGGGAATAATGCAAAGCTTTATCAAACATGACTCCATTGGTTCCTTTTCAGAATTCAGTTAGACTTACTTCACTAGATCCGTTCATTAATCTAGAAGTTTCTTTGTGTTTGCGAGACCCTGTAACCTTCACATAGCTTGCATATTTTCTTAGCATTTTATCCGACACAAGGTGCATAGTTCCTGGAAAAAAATATTATATTATTCAAAAATGATGAAAGGAGATTAAACCAAATCTCTTAATTACAGACTTCAGTGTGAAACTTCACTGTAAGTAATAAGCTGGATATTCTGTTTATGAGCTCTAAAATGACCTTGACTAACTCTGCCGGAGTGTTTAGGTTAATTTAATTCTTTTTTTCTTGACAGAGCAGTTCAGTGTGTTTTCTCAGAGGTACATCGTATTATATATTTATGTGCATATACTATTGTATTAAATCTTTATTTATTTTTTATTTTTTTTCATGCCTACTTGCTGCACTTTACATTTACTTTTAACCTGTGCAGTAAATCCAATGAGCAGAGTGGAAAAGTGTTTTGCAATTATGTGGTTTTTAAAAGGTCACTGAAAGTAGTGCAGTCTGAGATTGCTTGAAAATGTGGTTTCTTATATTTAGCAGCACTGTGTTGACTCTCATTGCTTCATGGACAAAGTAATACAAAACAGAGTTGCTTCTTCAGAAATTGCATCATCTGTTCCAGACATACTGCATGAATTTTGGCTCTTCTGTCACTACCTATGGAATGGTAAACGCTTGCTTTATTTTGCATCAAGAAATCCAAAGCCATTCACAAGTCTTCTTCTGAGTCAAACACTTGGCAGTGGTGTCTTAAAGAGTGTATTTAAAGTGACCCCTGTTGGTCAAAGAAGAAACTGCACTTGCCTCAATGTTTATAAAACACATCTTCGCTGTCTGTTAAGGTACATGCTGGCATGAGAATTGAACTGGGTCTGTGCTCTTCAACGGCTATCGCAACAGAAGATGCACTTAACTTCGGTTCCAAGGGAACTTGGAAGTCATTAATTGCTCTGCTACTCACCATGACCACTGCTGGCTTCACGACATTGGTGTTAGCCTCTACACACCTCCGCTGCCGGTGACGTTTCTAGTGGAAACAACTATTTATATCCACCTTTTACAGCCAGAACCAGCCTCGGTCAATTAACAGAGCCAATATCTGTAAGGGCCACAGAGGACAAGACTGGCGCCCAGAGAGACCGGCTGTTAGTGAGTTTCTCCTGAGGCTTCACACCACAGATTGTTCTCAAGACTCAATGCAGAATTTAGAACACTCTGTCTGCTTGCCACAAGGATGACTTGTGTGATCTAAAGCCAACTGTCAATCATCTAGTACGCTCTACATAGTGAAATCTATTAATGCCGAGTGTGGTGTCACGTTTGTTTTGCACAAAACACTTTTTTTTCTTAGTTATGAATCATTAATAGCAGTTCAATCATGCATGTAATTGACTACGACTATGAATGTACGGTATAAACTTTTTATAATTTAATGAATAGCTGATACAGTAGAAAATATAAATAGAGAGAGAAATATAAACGCAAGAGCGTTTCAAATGCCAGTGTCAAGCCACCATAGAAATCACCTGAACAAAGATCTTCCACTACACGCCTGCAGTTGAATGAGCACTGCGAAGATGTCCTTGTTGGAGAGGCAGCTCTGGAAATATTCATAAAGATTTCTAGACTATATCTGAGATCATTTTTCTTTTCATTGCATTGCAGAATACATCATGTGGCCATTTTAAACTTTGACTCTCAGGAGGCTTTCAGACCGTAACCTTCCATGTTTTTTATTACATGTATATCTCTGCTGTTGATTGAGAGTGCTATGCAGTGGTTTCAGAGAATCAAAGAAAAGGGTACTAATGTGTGGCAGAACACCCTAGAGCGCAAGTGTCCCTTGTGGACCCCCAGGTGTCTGAAGAAGCAGTTCTCTGGTTACTTATCCCCCAAAGCCTGTCTCATCAAATGCTGATGGAGTCAAAAAATCCCTGGGCACAGACAGATGGTGGTTATTAAAGCTGTCCTTACAGGTCTGTCAGACTAAAAGAGGAGGGTCTTTTGCTTACTATAGACTGTTCACTCTTCATATTTCATCTGTTTGGTGGATTGCTAGTATTCTGAGAAGAGAACAGCCAGACACCAGCCCCACACAGACTGAAAGAAGAAGCAGCAGCTTATATTCTAGAATCGAATGTTTCACCTTCTAAAAAGCCCATAAAAATAAATAACCATCTAATATTGAGGTTGTTCAGTTGTAACATTTCTTGCATAACATAACCTTTATTATTATTATTATTTAAGAGAAGTTCATGCTGTGCTTTTAATTAACAAGAATTTAATAAATTGATCAAAAGAGCAAAATGCAAGACATGGGGGTGTCACACAATTATATATATATAAATCAGATGATGGTTGCCTAGAGACGCATTGATTTCCCTGTGCCAATTTAAGATTATCTGGAATGTGAGTTTCAGGAAAGTCAGATAATCTATAAACATCATAACATCATAAGGAATCATATCAACATAAAGCAAACTACTTAAACTTTCATGGCTGACTTAATGATCAGCATCGGCCATATGTAACTCTTGATTCATGTACATGCCTATGCCCTCAATTATGGGATTAAATAATTCAATCATATTTATAAAGTGTCCTAAATGAGCAGAACGACAATGATTAAAATCATGCTCATGTCGCAGGATGCTAATGTGGAATGTGATCCCCGGTACTTGATTGACAACTGGCATTTAGCTGTGAAGAAACATCCTGGGAGAAACCATGAGTGTTTTCCGGCAGGCAGCGTGGAACGAAGTGCAATGAGTGTGGGTTTTTGTTTGTTTGGGTTTTTTTTTTCCGGCCATCTGAGAGTGCATTCAGAGTTGAGCCCTGGCCCTTTGTACTAATTAACCTATCTAATAGGTTCAGCAAGTTCCCACTTCCACACTCGATGGAGTCCGTTCAGAGTTCTGTTATTTTAATAACACGCCAGGAGAGAGATATGGAGAACAGAATGCCAAAAGGTGAAAGGTCTCACTGGGTATTTTAATATAGCTCAGAAGACCCGCAGCTCTGTTCCTCTCCACTCTTTCCCCTCATATCTCACTTCACCAACACCCAGAGCTGTTTGCATGCTGTGCCTCTTAATTTTAAATACATTAGCCATTAACTCTGTGTTCAGAACACCCACTTGAGTGAGATGCAAGACATGCCGACTAGTTATTTGTCACAACAGAGTTTACTGTGCATGGTTTGTGCAGTGTGCGAGTCCGAAATGTAACTGTATTATTCCCAAACTAATAAGATTCAAATAATCTATTGGTTACACTTTACAATAAGGCCCCTTAACATTAACTAACAATGATCAATGCATTTGTTACAGTATTTATTAATCTTAACATTAAAGTTAATAAAAATACAACATCTTGTTGGCTCAGGTCCATTACATAATATCCACAGACAAAAGTTTTTTTTCCAAAGACAAAAGTTTTGACAAAACTAAAATAGCTAAGATTAATAAAAGTTTTAGAAGTATTTTCATAGTTAGTTTATGTGAACTAATGTAGTTAACTAATGTTAACAAATTGAATCTTACTGTGGGGTGTCACCAGTGTGTTTACCTATGTTGTTCTTAACCCTTATAGGGACTGAAATTATATAGTCTCACGTAGCCAGACCTTCATGACAGCTTTCATTGGCCAAGGTCCGCTTATGAGGATGTCTGAACAACATGTCAAACAACCAATCACAGTTCGTTTCATTTATCGTCAAGTTTCGAGGCATGGAAATGTCGCCACAATAACAGACCAGTGTGTAAAACTCTCAAATGTATTTTAAAGATTCTAAGCCACGAATATTCTTCTTTACAGTATCTTTGTTTCCAGGCGACAATGCAAGAATGCGACATACACGTCTCGCGGAAATCCTGGATTATTCAACTAATCTGATGACAACTTCGACACTCCTGAAGTGTTTCCACTTCTGTGTCCCATATGCATCAGTTTACGTTTAACATTTAGCCAACAGTCTGTGGGCATGACATCTGAGGCTGACACTAGAAGTATATATATATATATATATATATATATATATATATATATATATATATATATATGTATCACTGACCGTCTTTTTTGTGGATAATTAAACATTTTGAGAAAGTGATTTGATTGAAGGGTACATTTAATCTCATTTGTTTGATTCAAAGCAAAAAAACTCATAAAACTCATAATTCATTTATTTAAATTATATATATATACTGTTTTATATATATATATATATATATATACATGTCATGCGCATCTCGTTAGCAAAGCCGATTCTGTGATTAATAGTACTTGTAAATCTCCATCATGTGCTTTAATATGGAAATTATTCAGATGCATTTAATACACAGAGCCTTAGATCACTGACAAGCTATGCTATATCGCGTTCATTAGATGAATTCCATTCGATTATGAACGCGATATTGCTTAGCTTGTCAGTTTTAGTGTTTTTATTAATGAGTGCTAGGACCCACACAGACCACAGAGTGAGCACCCCCTGCTGGCCTGACTAGCACCTCTTCCAGCAGTAACCTAGTTTTCCCAGGAGGTCTCCCATCAATGTACTGACCAGGATCAGCCCTGCTTAGCTTCAGTGGGCAACCGGTCTTGGGCTCCAGGGTGATATGGCTGCCGACAAGCTTTTTATTTATTATTGTTATATGTAAAGTGATGTGGTATGTTTCATATAGGTAATCCAACGTCAGTCCAAGGCAGATATTATTGAAAGCAGCTTTTAGACATGCACAAACAGTCACACACATGTGCTTTACATACCCTGAAAGCAAACCTTATACAATTATGCTATACATATGGACCTGTGGGTTTTTTTTTTTTTTTTGCTATATGTGTTCAGTTCATTTCTCAATATGCTTTCAGATTCTGTGTGTGTGTGTGTGTGTGTGTGTGTGTGATAGAGACACAGAGAAAGAAAGAAAGAGAGTGATACAGAAAAGATGAGACCTCTAAGTAGCAGCTGAACCGCCCACGGCTACCTGTGCCTCAGCTGTTTTCATCTCTTCTCTTTGATTTTCTGTGTCTGTACATCAGAGTCCTCAGAAGACAAACACAAACACAGCATTCCCACATGACACCCTTCAGACAGACTCTCCATAAAATATCCAAAGATCAGAATGTCCAAGGACAGTTGTACTTTTAGGAACACCCAGATCCACTGACACCTACAGCATACAAATTCTCTTTTTCCACTGTCCAGCTCACTTAAACACAAATACACATCCCATTTCTCCACCATTTTGACTTTATATAGCCATTATTAGAGAAAGTGGGCTGTGATTACAGTGGTGAGATGTCAGGAAAAGAAACTCTTGCATGACCTGTGACCGACCTCCCACGCAAATCCTATTTAGAAACAGCTGACCGCTGCAATGCAATAAATCATTTTCTTTATCCTTCAAAAATGTGCCTTTAACAACACAGTATTAGATATTAAGATGTTTTACTCAATGGCAAATACTGTAGCTTTTTCTTGGTTTAAGCATAAATTTAGCACAGTTTTATGAGGTTTATGCTATAAACAAGAAATAAAACTGTTTATGGAAATAAAAATTAATTTATGCAGGTTAGATTATAAAAAAAAGAGCACAAAATAATAAAATAACAGGACAAAAATACTGTTTAATGTATTTTCACATTACCCTTACATATGTACTCTATCCTATAAAAAAGCTCTTGTAAAAGACAGTTTATCTGAGCTAACATTTTCAGGCAAGTATTGTATTTGCTCATTTATATACTGTACGTCTGTGAAAGGCCAAAGCTTCAGTTTTTGTGCATGTGCATGCATGTGTAAATGAGTTTACTCCCCTGATGACATCTTGCTTTATAGCCGCTGGTCCTTGTTCCCCTGCGTGTGCGGTGTTTGTGCAGACTGACTGAGAGTATAGATTTAACCTTGCTCACCACGCTTTAACATTTTCACTCCTGCGTTGGTAACCCAGAGCCATTATTTCCAAGCCGCAAAGGCGCGTTCTGACTCCGTCTGTGTGGTTCAATAGCCATGGGCCCTTGCTATTGAGTCTGTGGACTAGACCTCCGAATCAAATCAATACCAGAACTGTAAACATCAGAACCTCTAAAGCCACTTTAAACAGGGAGAGAGAGAAAAGCCCTAAAACAAACACAGCTGAACTGCAAATGTCATTTGCAGGATCAGAATACAGGTAATGAGATGTGAAACACGCAGTTAGGCACTCTATTCAGATGTTCCTGATGAAATGTATTTGTTTGAATTAAATACAATAAATTATAAAATGTCTGATTGTTATAGGGCTCATTAATTGAGAAATCCGAATTTCCTTGGTCTTTTTCTAGTAGCTGTTGTACTATAAAAACATACTGCAAGTTTCAGAGCTCAAATTCCTCCTTTGTTATTTGAAAAACTAATGCGTTTATTGAAACCAAGTCTGGGTTTTTATTAAATGAATATATGGTGCATTAGTGAAATGACATATACTTCCAAAGGATCCTGATGTTTGGAAAGTGCCTGTTCGTTTTCAAATTTGTGAATGTCTTAGCAGAGGATTATTTGTTTGTTTGGTTCATTTTGTTCATTAATAAATCAGTCAAAATCATTTCAGAACAGTAAAGATATTTACCTAAGGGTAGTGAATGTTCAACACACTTGAGTGATTGTAATTGGCTAAAATGCACAGCACTGCAAGCTTTTTATGCAATATGAATAGATCAAACTATAATGCTATAATCAGCACTTTTCATAATTAGGTAAATGAATAGTTATCCAGAAAAATCTAATGTACTCCCCCTCAGGAATCCAAGATGTAGAAATGTATTCACTGGACTTGAGGGTGGTACATTTTTAGCAAATTTTCATTTGGAGATAAAGCGTTCCATTAGTCTTGGCAGCTGCAATAATAAATAAATAAAAAAAAACGTGTATGTTCTAAACATAATATCTATTTCATATGTAAATATTTTACCCTGTCATGGCAGTGGCATTTTCCTGGATCTCTTAAGAATACATTGTACAAATCAGAGAAAATGGCCATTTATTTCTAAATAATGACCGTTTTTGATGTAAAGATCCTACTTGCATAATAAGTGCACCAGAAGACATTATAAAATGAAACCTCTTTAAATATGATAATACATTGGCGTGAAATAGTAATATGATTTTCAATTGCTTTATTATATTATTTACAGATGATTTTCAACTAAAAAACAGTCCATGACACTCGATAGTTTGTTGAGATTCTGTTTGATGATGCTGGCTCAAAAATGCACTGTAGTTTTAAATGAAAAAGCAAAGGTTCTAAAAGTTTGGAATGTTCAATCACGAAAGTTTCCTCAGTTTTACCTAAACGCTCAAGCCAAATCTCCCTCCACAATAAGTCTGTATCCTGCAGCTAATAAACATGCTCATTAATGGGCTTCTGAAAACTTAATTAAAGCTGGAGAGAATGAGGCCCTGCTGCCCCAAAGAGGAATAATCCACTCTGTGGTGTAATTCAGCCCTTGTGTATATCAGGGAGAGGAGCCTGAGGCCTGAATGTCAAAATCCTCGTTAGATTAATGAATACTTATGGGTAGTCTATAACATGACCCCTATGCACAGCCTCTTACAGTATATTTTACTTTTTATAAGATTATTAAAATTGTTGGGGAGAGACAGGAGCATCTTAACTCGGCAAATTACTAAGAACAAGATGCTCATACAGTAATTGTGTGCATTATAACTGTATTAAAAAATAAGAATTATTTCCTACCGTTTCTGCAACACTTCCAGCTTTTTTTGTATTTCTTTATTTTAATTACACTACAATAGTATTATTTAAATCGTATTGAATTTCATTTGTTTAGTTATTGGTTTGATTATTCATTGAATCTAATCATTATATCTTTTGTATGTCTTTCTCACTCTTGAAAGACTAAACTGCACAGTGTGTTTTCAGTCATGAAAAGCGCACAGTGATCTTCAGATAGGATCCTTATTATTGATAGTAATGTTGGCTTAGAAACAGGATAAAATGGCTGGTGGTATTGGGATGTCTGAGAAGTAAGGGTTAAGCAAAAGTAATATTTCTCTTCAAATAAAATTGCATTTTAGAATTGCATGATTTATTCACTGCCAGTGGGGAGAGGGTTATAGCTCTTATATTTCTGCTATTAAAGTAGTGGCTAATGTAGAACCCACAGACAAGAACAGAGAAGGAGAGCTGGCATTGTAGCTAGCAAGCCTGCCCATGGCCACCTATTCCATCTGAGTAATGTTTACTGAACCCTCTCTATCTCACTCTTCAATCTCACATATGCATACTCTCAGTCAGCCTTTTTTTTTCTTTCTATTTCTTCTATTGGGTTGCAAAAGAGAGCCCAGCTTTGACAGACATAAATGTACTTCAGCTAAATGTGCCGAAGTGTAGAAGAGCCAGGACAACAGGTCAGAGAGTGAGTGAAAATAGAAAGGCTTTGATATCATAGATGCAGTTTCCTAAAGAGTGGCACAGAGAGAAGGACACTATGTATTTACAGTACATGCATAAATATACACTGAAAAGCTTTTCTCTGTGATGACCTTATTGAAGAGTTTAACAGCCTTCACAGCGGCATGATAATAGCGAGTCCTAGGCTAGCTTTTACACTCGACTCCATTGAATATATATATATATATATATATATATATATATATATATATATATATATATATATATATATATATATATATATATACTCCCATTTTTAATACAAAAATAAATTAATACTTTTACACAGGCTCAAATCACCCCGCTCTCCCGTCTAATGATAAATGTAGGTGTCTTGGTAACAAACCTTATATTCAATGTAAAAAAATATTAATAATAATAATAAAATACAGTATACTTAAACACATTGACCTTTCCCCCCTTGTAGTGGCAATATATTAGGAGTATACGTCACAAAATAGCTTATTGCACTATAGGGCTTTCAGCTCAGTTTAAATAATTAAACAATTACTGTATAAAGCACGGAACAATCGATGACACATCAAAAATGTAGTGTAACAGAAAATATCATACCATTATATGGGCAAGCAATACAAAAAGGCTTTATAAAATGTAGTGATATATTATACATTTCTTCAAGCACTTCAGTTTCTCCAAAATAACAATAATAAAATGTCACAAGCCCTTATTTTTAACCTGCTCCAGCCCATCAACACTGAAAAAACTCACCCTCTCCCATTTAAACAGCCTTTAGAAACCCATCTATCAAGACCCAGCAATTAACAGCACAGCAGCTCATCAGAATCAGATGTGATCGCTTCAGTCCAATAGAAGCAAGATTTTCTCTTTCTTTCTGCTACCCTCCTTTTTTTTATTGCTAATTGAAGTGGCGGCATTCAGGGCAATACCTGATTAGGTAACTCTATTCAATGGCCGAACCTGGATGGCAGATCCATTGTGTAATAATGTAGGGGATGGATTATGGCTTTTCTGCCGGGCAGGCAAACACGAGTCCCAGTGCCATTCACTGCTTCTCACTGCAGTACAGAAATCCATTAGCGAGGCTGTAGCACACTCTTCTGCTAATCTCATATCTGTCTCATCCAGCACACAGGGAATGCTACGGCTCTTCAGTCCAATCCACCCTCTCTTCTTTTTCATTTTTCTTGTTCATAGTTTCACATTTTTATTGATCAGTGTACCTTTAACCTGTCTTTACAATAACATCTATATTCTATTCATTAAAAGCAGGGTGAATCACAGTTCAAAAAGTTTTGAAGTTTGAAACTGTATCTGATTTACAGGTCAATTGTTTTCCAAACAGAAAAAATAAATCAAACGGACCCTGCCGCTGGCTAAAACCAGTCGGCTAAAACCAACCCACAACCAAAAAAATGACTTTCACATATTTGTCTCTGCACATTAAACTGGAAATGAAATATTTATGTACTTTTTTTATCTATGTACAGCTGAAACACAAACCCATCTGCACTGAATGCAGGAAACCCTGCAGGGCGCGCTCACCGTGTCTCTCTCCTTTATTTTCTCTTATCCTCGGTCTCATATTCACATTCAACCCCATACACACTTACTGTATGCCTCTGTCTTTGTCTGTTCTTGGTGCCCACACTTTTGTATCGCTGTGGAAAGAGAGATGTCAATAAGTTCTGCAGATGAGAAAGAAAGAAAGGAATGGAGACTGAACGGTGAGAAGCTTTACAGATATTTTAGGCAAATGTGTGTAAATGGATGTTAAGGTATCCCTGAGTCAGAATTATTATTATTATCTTATTCCAGGACAGTTGGACTGAGGATAAATTGCCTGGCCTAGTTAACATTATCCTTGTGAGCTGGAATTTAAACATATAATCACCAGTGATGGACATTTGTGATTCGCTTGCAGAATGAATGGAGGGTGAAATCTAAACTGGCCAATCAGCTTCGCACAGTAGGCCGTGATTTCCAATGAATAAGAACGGGTTGATTTAAATGAATTCATACTGCCCAGAGGAAATCTCGCTGTCCTGGTTTGATCATCTGTAATGGAATGGATGAAAGTTTGGTCTGTGCAATTAGAGAGTAACAGTAGGGAGAGATGAATAAAGACAGCTGGCAAGATCCAACAAAGGGATGAAAATAGATTTGATCATAATACCAGACTGCATGTGGCATGATCTGGATACAACAGGCATTTCATGTGAAACAAAATGGGAAATATATAATCTAAAATATAGTTTATAAAAAATATATAAATTATATAAAATCTTATTATATATTAATTATTTATTATACCTTTATTAAAGCTATTATAATATTACTATGTATCTAAATATCTAATACTATTCTACATATAATGCAGAATGGTAATAATGTTCTCAAACTGTTTATACCAGGACAAATTATATTAATTTATGACACAAGTTGGTTCTCCTCTATGTACTCTGCTTCCCTCTTGTGGCCAATCCTGATACCACAACATATTGTATTGATTTGTTCTACAGAGCACAACTTTACATAACTTTCCACAATCAAATGCCACTGTGCATCTGTGAAGGGATGTTAATAATATTTGTGAAATATTGTTAATGGATGTCACTTACTGCCTGACAAGTGAAAATAAATAGAAGTTTGAAGAAGATGAACTTCCTCCAGTGCCTAATTCCTTATCATTGTACATATTTGTCGCTATTAAATCTAGATCTAAAACTAGATGCGTCCCAGAGACAGATCTCCAGTGAAGACCTAGACAGTCACCGGGACAAGACCACAGGAACCAGATGAGCCCTCTGCACAATGTGACTTTGCTGCAACCTTGAATTGAACTGCTGATTTCGTCTGGCCAGAGGAGAACTGACCTCTAAACCGATATATGTGTGTGTGTGTGTGTGTGTGTGTGTGCGTGTGTGTGTGTGTGTGTGTGTGTGTGTGTGTGTGTGTGTAGAGCAGTGTTGTGCAAGTTACTTCCAAACTGTAATACATTATAGATTACTTATTACTGTTATTTAAATGTAATACTTTACCTTACAATATTACTGTCTCAGAATTGTAATACATTACATTACTCCTGTATTACTTTTGAGTTACTTTCACGAAAATAACTGCAAGGTAGAACTTAAAATTCTAAAATGACAAAATGTAATACAGAGCATTTTACATCCAGTAGAAGGCAATTTGATGTTCCATAATGAATGTGGGCTATCCAGACTACTAAATATATAGCATATAATTGGCAAAGTGAAGGCTCAAGACAAGAAAAGGATGACAGACAAAATCACAAATGATTAAAGTCTGTTAAAGTATGGTAGAGGTAAAATTATTATCTGACAATATCTGTGAATAGCTTGGGTCTATTAATATTAATGCAGTCCCTCCAGAAAAACGCGATTATGCGATCGCGTGATTTAATGCATAATCAGCCAAGGGCCGCATATATGCGGAGGTCGCATTTTTTTAAATACGCCGCACTTTCGCCGCATAAAATCCCGATTTCAGGAAGCAAAATATGCGGAGGTCGCATGATTTCATAATCATAATAATTTTCATTGCAAAAAAAAGTCACATATATCTTAGCAGAAAGTTGAAAAATGTTGCGTTTACTTCACACAAGTAAATCGCCATTATTTCCCAAATGAGAACCTTATGAAGTGACGTAATTGCGCGAGGTGAACATCATCTGTGAAGCCCGCGGTGAAACCAGGGTGAAGGCCGCAAATCATTCTCATCTGCCAACAAAAATAAGCGCAAAAGACCGCGCGAAGCAGTTACCCGGTGTGTTACATGACAGTGGGGGGCAAATTATTTGGAGAGAGGTATGAGGATGAGTATGGCGAATGATAGGCCATGTTAAAGGCTACGCAGTTATTTTTCATTTTCACAATGGACTGTTGTGGTTTCATTCAGAAGTTGATGCACCTCTACTTTTTTGTTACAGAATAGTACCAAAACCTTACAGTTGTAAGTATATTAGTAGGATGTAAAATAATTTACATTGCAATAAGAGATTGCACTTTGCAATTCCTGTAAAACAGCATTTGTATATTTGTGTGTATATTTTATTTGTATTCATTTTTACAGAAGTAGTTGAATATTCCTTTTGTAAAGCTAGAGAACTTGTTTGACTCAATGTTTTGTAAGTTTGAGCCATGTGTTAATTAAGGTCTGAAATAAAAGAGAATGAGAACTTAAATATTCTTTGATTTAGTATGCTTGCTTATCATAGGAAGTCATAAGAAATGACTCTTTACAGTAAGGTAGTAGCCTAGTGAGAACAGGGTGTTGGGGGGGGTCACCTTTTTTTCTCTTTTTCATCAAACCGTAGTTTTTGCAAGTTCCCGCAATTTCATCGCATAAGATTGCAAAAATATTCCGCATATTCCATCGCATTTTTTAAGAAAACTTGCCGCATAATCAAGGATTTTTGCCTGCAACAATCACAAAAAAAAATCACGTTTTTCTGGAGGGACTGAAATATGGGGAAGTCGTTAGTGGGGAAGTCGTGGCCTATTGGTTAGAGGGTTGGACTCCCAATCGAAAGGTTGTGAGTTCAAGTCTCGGGCCGGACGGAATTGTGGGTGGGGGGAGTGCATGTACAGTGCTCTCTCCACCTTCAGTACCAGTGTCCTTGAGCAAGGCATCGAACACCCAACTGCTCCCCGGCATAAATGATGAACACTGCTCTGGGTGGGTGTTCACAGTGTGTGTGTGTGTGTGTGTGTGTGTGTGTGTGTGTGTGTGTGTGTGTGTGTGTGTGTGTGTGTGTGTGTGTGTGTGTGTGTGTGTGTGTGTGTGTGTGTGTGTGTTCACTGCTCTGTGTGTGTTCACTGCTCTGTGTGTGTGCATTTCGGATGGGTTAAATGCAGAGCACAAATTCTGAGTATGGGTCACCATACTTGGCTGAATGTCACTTTCACTTCACTTTCACTATAAGACACAACATAAGTAAACTCTTACTTTCTAACTTTTACTTTATTCTCTTTGAATTCAAGAGGTTCACAACATAAAACTGTCATACACAAAGTGCACATGATGAACATAGCTTAGGCTGTGCTTTCTCAAGTATAAAGTCCATTTGGAGGACCAACCCCTTAGCCTCAGTCATTTTAATTCCACAGAACTGAACATATAGGCTAAACATAGCCTAACTGCTTATCACCTCGTGAATGTCCAGTCATCTTCTGCCATCTTCATTAGCCGCTTTACTGGCAAGCGCGACTCGCGAGCACAGCAGGGGCAGAAATCATGCCTCGCACCACTCCTGTAAAACCCGCCTTCACTGGACTATGTCACGCAATAACAAAGTTACACCAACAAGAGGGAGATTAATGAAATCTCGCGGTCACGCAAAGTTTTTTTTTTTTTTTTGTAACGCACGCTTTGCTGAAAATGTACTGAGTACAATATTTCTGAAAATTAATTAGTAATGCCTTACACTACTGCGTTACAGGAAAAAGTAATAAATTAATGTAATGCATTACTTTTGTAACGCATTACTCCCAACACTGGTAGAGAGATAGATAGATATGTGAGTGTATGTATATGTATATTAAGAATAAAGAAATAAAGATTAAATAATTTGAACAATAAATTCATTGAAATGTGATAGACTTTGATTTGAAATGGTTTAATGTTTGCAGGTGGTCGTTGGCTCCATCAGCATCAGAAGTACTTGGTGGGATCTGATTTGTCACACATCTGAACGTGAACATGGGAAGTGATTCCAGGATAAACCGTCTGCATTGGGAGCAGAGTTCCGATCTTCTGCCCTTTCTTCAGGGTCCCAGAGTAACTGACCGGCTTAACATAGAACAGCTTGAAGCAGAGACCTGCCAAAACATCATGTGGGGAGATATGAGATTAATGTGAGATTATGAATTTAATGTAAGAAATCCTTTTCCACATGTCCTATAATAGTAGTAGTATTTTATCAAACAAGCACTTTATTTTCCACGAACATGAAAGTCTATAAAAGTAAGATGTAAGTAAAAACCTTCTCCACGCAAGTTAATGCCATCATTGATAGCATTGTTCTTTATGTATGGTGCAGCTTTGCCGTTCAGCGTCACATCAAATGGAGCATAAACTGTGGCTCCGTCAGCACACACAATGTCAAGACCCTCATGTGGACCATGCTTACTGTCAGTGCAGCACAAACAAACACACTTCAGAGAAAAGTAAGTTGAAAAATGCTTATTTACCTCCAAAATAGCTCTCAAATTGTATATTTAAACATGATGCGACAAGCAAGATCTGATGTTGATTACATCAAACTTTGTTTGTTCATGTGTTTCTTGTGCATGGGCTCGTGGGTGAAGGTGTCCAGAATGAGATTTCAGTTGAGGAGGCTCACAATTCCAAGCAATGCCACTGGTCTAGTGGCCAGTCATTCAGTGAATAATACTGTAGCTTTATGAAAAAAAAAGAACTTCCTTGTTAGTCTGCAAAATATGTTCTTTTGTATTTGACCATATAAAGAAAGCCATATAGTTTAGAAATGGCATGAGGGTGAGGAAATGATGACAATTTCCTTAAAAAAAAATTCATTAAAAATCATTTTAATTAATATTGAAACTCATCTATGGTGCAGAATAAAGATCTTTGATAACACTGGGTTGTTGGGTATAGTGTCAAGTTCGTGTGACAACATATTCCAAACGAAATAATGATATAATTGTATCCTAGCATGGCATCCGCTACAAATGTGCAATCAATGATATCTGGAAAGAGCTATATATTATAAATAGTGTTATTTAAAGGTGGTTAGAAAAAACACAGGAATAATACACAATGTACCGACTGGCTCCATAGTATCCACAGCCTTCTTTATCGCATCCTCTTTTGCTGTTACTTGGGTTACCACTACAGAGGGGGCCAAATTTCACTGAAATGAAAAGAAAAATATGTTTTTTGTTATTATTCTTATATAATAAACTAATTCCTGTTCCTTGCATAATGCAATGTTTTTTTTATTTGTCTGTTTTTCCTGACAATACCTTCCCTGGCATCAACCCAAGAGCTCCAAAGCACTGAAAAGGAGACACATTGAGACTTTGGTTTGCGTTACTCAAAGGAGAGATGCAAAATGATCACTGTTGGGGGGCCTTCAGGAACGTGGTTGAGAACCACTGCTTTACAACACTGTTATACTGAATTTTAATTTGCATGTTTACTGTTTTTTTGCAGTTTTTTACAATAACACACCACAAAACTTCTGTGAAATTTATCAAGACATATAATACTCACAATACAATGAAACCTACAGACTCATTTTAGACTAAATCAAAATTTTAGAAAACTAAACTGGACTAAAACAAACGTAAATTTAAATAACACGGTCCAGTATTAAGCAAATGTCCATTTGGCAAATACATTGTAATTTCTTACCAGCCAAAAGCAGAAAACTGAAAAGGATGTAAAGTTTCATGGTCCTGCAATCGTTTGTCCTCAGATTTTTCCTTGTCTGCTGGTGTCCTCTGTTTGGCTTTTTGAGCTATGAGTTTTTATATCTTGTATGGAGTTCTGTGTAAATTTAGCTTTCAACACCCACACAATTACTTAAGTTTACATTTAGTCATTTAGCAGTCGCTTTTATCCAAAGCGAAAGTTTACTTAAGGACCTATCCATCACCCAACCCTTAGTAAATTAATTAAAATGAATTGTGAAATGAAAATGAATAATTGTATTTACTTTATTTTTGCACTGTTTCTTTATTATTTCAGGACACCCCAAATTAGGTTTTGTGATATTTTGTCAGGTTTAGGTTTAGCTCACTTCTGGATAAAATGTCTCATAATATGGTTAGGTAGGTAGTCTATAGGCGAACACACACACAATTATAAAAACAGTATAATGTATCAATGTGTGTTTATAAATGTTTACTAAGAAGTGTTTGCAAAAAGCAAATCAAAGACTTTCCTTGAGGGCTCTCTAAAACCATAAATTATAGAACCACAACCCTTCTGAAGCATCCATAGTGTGGGAAACCAAATAAACAAAATACACTGTAATTAAGTCAGACATACCTTATGAGTCAAGAGTTTGTGTAGCATGCCTAAAGGCACTAATAGCTATTAGTTTTGTCACGCATATGTATCCCAATACAGATGCCATGATACAATACGTAAGCCTATCCCAATATGGGACTAGACTAAACTTCACCTCAGCAGAATTTAGTAAAACAGATGTTTATTAAACACTGGATTTAGCACTAGAACTAAATCTAGTGCTTTTATCCACAGTGATTCCGATTCCTGGTTCTGGAATCAATGTGATTCAATTCCAAAAATAGATTCCTCACTATTGTTTTCAATTCACTAGTTCACGCTTACATATAATTAGCTAAGGTATGGTATGCATATTTGGCGTGCTGTCTGGGGAAGGGCACCGAGCTCGGGAATGGCCCGAGTAACCCTCTTCCCCATCTATTTATAAGGTGAACTCAAGTGAGGAGATGGGGTGGAGGAGGGATGCTGATAAACCATCAATGGATAGAGGTAAGTCAGCGATATTTATACTTTGGGATTGATTACTTGATTATGGTCCACCTGTGTTGATTAGGCTTAGTATCTGACGCGCTCCTCCTGAATCTTGTTAATATAAACATCATTAATTTTTTTTGACTCTAGTTTTGGTTTTTGTTTTTTTCTAGACTGGAGGAACCTCTTTCGTAGAGTCGTAGAAAGTAGGCTTCTCATAATGTCAAGCTTTATTTAAAAAAAATATATATAAATAATAATAATAATAATAATAATAATAATAATAATAACAATCAATTTCTGTACCTCTGATTTATTTTTACAATTGTAATTTTGTCTTCATTGCGCATGAAAAATTCATAGCCTACAGCTCAGCAAATAGCTCAAGAGTGCTGCAATTTAAGAAAACACATGCAAATTGAAAAAACACCAGAAAAAAAACAAAAAAAAAACATCATCATTTTGACAACACAAGTGCTGCAAATCTTCCCAACACATGCATGTAATGAAACGCACTGCAAATCATCACAACACATTAGGGGTTTAACGATACGTGTATTCGTACCGGACCGTTTCGGTACAGGGCTTTCGGTACGGTGCACGTATGTACCGAATGACCGAATGCAATATTTTGATAGCACTGGCTGCGTGGCGTCAGCGTGACGTTTCTGAGCGTGTCAGTTGCATGACGGCTGCTCCTCGGGAATGGCCCGGAATGGCCCGAACCTAGAGTAACCCTCTTCCACGTCTATTTATAAGGTGAACTCAAGTGAGGAGATGGGGTGCAGGGGGGATGCTGATAAACATCAGAGGTAAGTCAGTGATATTTATACTTTGGGATTGATTACTTGATTATGGTCCACCTGTGTTGATTAGGCTTAGTATCTGATGCGCTCCTCCTGAATCTTGTTAATAAAAACATTATTTTTTTTTACTCTAGTTTTGTTTTTTGTTTTTTTTTCTAGACTGGAGGAACCTCTTTCGTAGAGTCGTAGAGTTGTAGAGTCGTAGAAAGTAGGCTTCTCATAATGTCAAGCTTTATTTAAAAAATAAATATATAAATAATAATAATAATAACAATCCATTTCTGTACCTCTGATTTATTTTTACAATTGTAATTTTGTCTTCATTGCGCATGAAAAATTCATAGCCCACAGCTCAGCAAATAGCTCAAGAGTGCTGCAATTTAGGAAAAACATGAAAATTGAAAAAACACACAACACAAGTGCTGCAAATCCTCCCAATACATGCATGTAATGAAACGCACTGCAAATCATCACAACACATTAGGGGTCTAACGATACGTGTATTCGTACCGGACCGTTTCGGTACAGGGCTTTCGTTACGGTGCACGTATGTACCGAATGCAATATTTTGAAAGCACTGGCTGCGTGGCGTCAGTGTTACCAGCCTCAGACCTAGGGGATATCTGGGCTGGCAGCAAAGGACACACAGGCAGTGAAGCACTGTGTATCTGTGAAAACACTGTGAATAAATAAAGAGACAGACAAAATGAGTGTCGTTCCTTTGGTGCGTCAGTTTACTTCTGAGATCTTAAAACTTTAGTAATTGTAAACACTTCTTTAGTTACATACAAAAATAACTTCATCTGCACATTAACTTCTGGTGTACACATAAGATATATGAATACATACACACTTGCATTCCATAGCCTGTTTCACATAAGAGCAATATATAATTTACATATTATGTGGAAAGAAGAGTGTGTACAAAATAAATCAATAAAGATTCACATAAATGTCACTCATTACTAGAAAGATGACAAATGTGTCACTTATACACACAAAATGTATAAACTAAAATCCAACACCATTTTACATACACCACTTCACCCAGATTGACTCGTGTCATTCATTAAGTGTGTGCGCAAAGCACTCAAAATGGCGATTGAATTGTTAATGCAACAGATATACTCAACTACTCAATTAAAACACAAAAATAACAAGCACCCTTGCACTGCCGATACACTCAAACATCACCACAATGCTGTATAACAATACTTTTGAATGCATTTACTAAACAATAAATCGTTTGCATTTAAGACCCTTGAGTTAATTCAATTTGCATAAAACACATTAGAGCATGACAAAGTTACTCAAAACACTTCACAATCACGTTCCTAAACCTTCCTATAGTCGTGTGAACAATCAGAAGAATGTTTAAAGTGCATATTATTTTACCTGTGAATAAATAAAGAGACGGACAAAATGAGTGTCGTTCCTTTGGTGCGTCAGTTTACTTCTGAGATCGCACCCGGGAAAAAACTAGTCTCTATGGTGTGCTTCACAGGAGCGCTCAAGCGCCATCCGTTGGCGTGGCGGTGAACTGATTCTGAACTATTGGTGTTCACATTAAAAAAAAATATAGGGAGGTATCAGTTTTCAATTAATTATTGAATAAACATTTTAACACCCTTTACACTCTCCCCAGCTTTAAGAGATGCCTCCGGGCATCCAGAACTAACCCAACAGAATAGAAGAACGTTTTTTTTTTTCTGAAGATAAGAGAAATGACTATCAGTCTGATCAAAGGACAGGGAGGTATTTGAATGTCAACAGTCCTGCCTCATTTGTTCTTTCTTAAGTCTAATATGCCCACACAAGTGGAGAAGGATAGTGAGAGGCATCAGGTATGACAGGGTAAGTATGAATAGGGTACAGTACACAGGTGTGCATTGCATTCACTCCTGGTCTCCAAGGTAGGTATGTGGGTTGTCCCATCTGATTATATGTGAACATCTCCTTTGGCTTTACTGCCCGTGCTGACCTCCGCAGGGTGATGTCTTCCCCATTCATTGGCTGTGCAACCGGCTCCACTCCCAGGTCAGTATCCTCATTACTTCTTCCAGCTATGTAGTCGTCTACTTGTTCCTGAGTTTCCAGAGATGGCAACAGGTCAGCCAGTACTTGCTCTGATTCTGGTGTCACAAACCGGAGTGGTTGCTCATATGTTTGAGGGTTATCTGGCTCAGCTCTATGGTGTTCCGGATGAAACTCTGGTGCCGCTACTCGTAGATCACTACCTGGCTCATGATGGGACTGTTTGAGAGTGGCTTTTCCCCTTTCATATACTGGGACTGGTCTGGGATTACAAGCATATTCTTCCTCATCCCCTGAATCGTGCTCTAAGGTATCAGACCTGTGATGTTGGCTGTTCTTGTGATGTTGCCTCTGCCTTTGTTGTTTCCGTGTCCGATTGTCCTCTCCATTATGTTCAATAGGCAGATCATTCACAGGCAAAAGAAGATTACGGTGCAAGACACGTAGAGTGCGATCACCAGTTTCAGCTTGAATTCGATACACAGGACCAACTCCCATCCTCTCAACAACACGGTGAACCTTGTTCTCCCAGTACGGACGGAGTTTGCCGGGCCCGCCCCTCTCTGATAGGTTGCGTACAAGCACACAATCACCTGGCTGAAGCACACTTCCTCTGACACCACGATCATAGTATTTTTTTCCCTTTTGCAGAGCTCTTTTTACTATGTTCAGAGGCGATCTTGTATGCCTCCTGCATCCGAGAAGCCCACTTCTGTGCAAATTCCTGACGGGTTTCAGTCTGTGGCTCAGGATCCAGGTTTAAAATCAAATCAATGGGCAACTGTGGGGCCCTTCCAAAGAGGAGAAAGAATGGTGAATAACCTGTGGCTTCATGTCTCGAACAATTGTATGCATGCACTATGTGTGGTAAGTGGTCTTTCCATTCAGATTTCTTTTCCTCTGACAGTGTCCGTAGCATCTGAAGCAGTGTTCTATTTAAACGCTCAACGGGGTTCCCTTGTGGATGATAGGGTGTCGTTCGAGAATGGGTAATGCCAGCCAGTTGCTGAAGCCGCTGGAATAAGTTATTCTCAAATTCGCGACCCTGACCATGGTGAAGCTTTTGTGGATACCCAAAGCGTGGTATAAAGTCAAAGAAAATCTTTTCAGCAGCCGTTTTTCCAGATTTGTTCCGTGTTGGGTAGGCCTGGGCGAAACGAGTAAAGTGATCTACAAGAACCAAGATATACTCGTAGCCACCCTTACTCGGTTCAAGATGCAGATAATCAACAGACAGTAGCTCAAATGGTACACTTGTTGTAATTGAGCCCATTGGTGCCTTTTCAGGAACAGCAGGCCGCTTTTGTTTAATACATGGGCACTGGCGGATGACATAATCTTCTATGTCACGCTGCATGAAAGGCCAATAAAATCTTTGCCTTGCCAGGTGGGTAACTTTGTCAGCGCCGACATGCCCCATGTCATCATGAAGGTGTTTGAGCACAAGAGACTTCAAAGAATCAGGGAGAACCAGCTGTCTGTGTTGTCCGGTTTGTCTGTATAAAATTCCCTGTTCGAGTCTAAGTTTACTCCATTCGTGTATGAGTCGTCGTGTGGTGGGTCCCATTTGTCTCTTGTCTTTGTCATTGGGGTTCCATCCTTTCTCTTTCAATGCAATCACGTCAACGATGGAAGCATCTCCTTTTTGGGCAGCGCGAATGTCTTCTAGAGGAAACAAGGGTATACTGGCCGGAAGCATATTATCATCAGTGGAGCCCAGCTGAAGAGCCGCAACCCACGGTACTTCTCTTTCTCTCTGGGCTTTATCTCCCTGCCATATGGCAGACACAACATCTGGAGGTAAAACCTCAGAGTACTCTCTGATGTGGTCCTGGAGCTTCACTGGGAACCGTGATAGGGTGTCAGCATCAGTGTTTGTCTTGCCTGGTCTATATTTTATTGTAAAATGAAAGTCGGCCAATTCACCCACCCAACGATGCCCAACAGCACTCAACTTGGCGGTACTCAGGATATAGGTAAGGGGATTATTATCTGTGAATACGGTGAACGTGGGTGCGTAGTAAAGGTAATCCCGGAATTTATCGCAAATGGCCCACTTTAAGGCAAGGAACTCAAGCTTGTTAGAATGGAGGTGATAATTCTTCTCAGCGGGTGTGAGTGTCCTCGAGCCATAGGCGATAACGCGTAGTTTACCCCCTTGTTCCTGATAGAGTACCGCCCCCAGACCTTCATTGGATGCGTCGGTGTGAAGGACAAAAGGTAAATTAAAGTCTGGGTATGCCAAGATAGGAAAGGTGGTCAACATGTCGACAAGGGAAGCAACCACAGCACGGTGTTCAGGGGTCCACTGGACTGGTGTCTTGGATGGCAGCTGACCCTTTTTTATACTTTGCTTAGTTGTCCTAGTTTCGACAGATTTCTCTCCAGACGCCTCAGGACTCTCTTGAAGCTTAAACAGTGGTCGGGCTATTCGGGAAAAATCCTGAATGAAGGACCGATAGTAGCCCAAAAATCCCAAAAGAGCTCTTACTTCTCCAACATTCTTTGGTTCCCGCTCCTTCCATTGCATCACTGCTTCCAAGTCCTTGGGATCGACTTGAATGCCTTCACTTGTAACTAGGCGCCCAACATACCGCACCTGCCGTTTAAATAATTCACACTTCTTTGGTCGTAATTTTACACCATGCTCCCGTAAGCGGCAAAAGACTCTCTTGAAATCTTTGACGTGGTCCTGAAAGGATTTGGAAAAGCAGAGAACATCGTCTAAGTAGGGAAAACAGCATTCATCCCTCAGACCACTCAACACACCCTCCATACATCTTTGGAAAGCCGCCGGCGCATTGGAAAGGCCAAAAGGAAGACGGATCCACTCATACAATCCCCAAGGCGTGCTGAAAGCTGTCAGGTGCCTGGAGTTCTCCTCAACAAAGCCCTGGTGATATGCACTGCCCTGGTCGAGTATGGAAAACCATGAGTAACCTCCCAGGCTATCTAATAGGTCCTGAATACGTGGAAGGGGGTGACGGTCGGGGATAGTTTTGCTGTTAAGTCCACGAAAATCAACACAAAGGCGTAGGCTCATATCTTTTTTCCTTACGCAGACCACGGGAGAGGAATAAGGTGATACAGACTTTCTAATCCATCCATGATCTAGCTTTTGAACATGTTCCTTAACCTCTCTATACAAGGGCTTTGGGACTGCGTTGTAGGACCTTTGGACTGGTGTATCATCTTTTAAGTAGATTTTAAGTTGTAAGTCAGAAATGCAACCAATATCGGTGTCATCTTTAGCGAAGACATCTGACTGGTCGAATAACATACATTTCGCAATCTCCTGCTCTTCCTCAGCTAGATGAGACAAGTCAACAGGAGGATGCCATTTGTCTTTGGTCATGTGTGTGGGTTTATGCATTTCTTTTTCTCTCAAAGTCTGCTCATGAGTACACAATTGAGCTGCACACAAGTGGGCTGTATTCTGAGGCGTTGGCTCACCGTTTATGGAGGAATGAGGGATTGGTTTAAGATCAAGTATATCTTCAAGAGTACCAAGAACGGTTTTCTTTGCAAGATAGATGTCATGTTTTGTTGAGTTCTGAATCGGGATTTTGATGCGCTTGGATGAGCCAACAGGAACATCAACTAAAGCTGGGAACAATTCTAGACCCTCCGGGCAATGATTCTCAGGGCTCGGCTGAAACATCATCGTACCTCCACTGTTCCATCCTCAAATTCTACACTGGACTTCACGAATCTTGCCTGAAGGGATATTTACACCTTTCTTGCCAAGGCGTACATTACACTGTGGCATCTCCGTGGGTCTAATGGTCTGGAGAGTGAAGACTAATGCTTCCACGGTACTGTCACTGACACTCAAAGCTTCTTTCAGTATTTCAGTTACATTAACAATATCGTCCTGATCAATGTTTGCTTTGATCATCTCCGCAATTACATTACTACCTAAAAGAGGGTAATTGCAGTCACGACTGATAAGCAGTGGCACCCTGATTGTAAGGCGCCCATGACGCTGGCTGCATATCTGAAGATCAATCTCTGCCCATCCATCAAGGGGAACCTGAGTGTTATTAGCAGCAGAAATTTCAAGGGAATGATCAAATAACGATCCAAGTGGCTGTATTTTTATACAGGGTAGTGCTTGTTCAATCCACGATTTGCTCACCATGGTCACTTGTGCCCCTGAATCAAGCAGCATCTGAAGAGGTACACCATTGATGGAACATGAGACCATGCATCGCTTACCAATGAGTTGAGCTACTCTTTTCTTTGGGTCTGACTGGTACTGTAAGTTTGACTGTGAGTGTTTAGGTGTTTTGACCTTTTCTCGGGGCTCATCACTGCTTAGGATCACTGGCTGCCCCTCTCCAGCGACCTCTTCCCGTTTCCCGACAACCTTCGTTGGAGACAGCCAATGGCGCGATGTCCTGCCTGGCCGCAAACAAAGCAGTGAACACAGTTGGTATTGTTTTTTTATACACAGTCATTGCATCTACCTCTGGTCTCAGACCATGGTGGTTGTGTGCGGTCAGTAGGTGAGTGGCAGTCTTTCAGCTTCACAGCCTCAGTGGGGGTGGACATCTGGGCTAGATGCTTGGTTAGAGAAGAAACTTGAGCAGTTAATTCTTTGATTGCATCACGGTTTGCTTGCAACTCAGCGTCAACTTTTGTTGGGGTGTTCAGTTCACTTTGGGAGTGCTGAGCTGCGCTTACAGTAACTGGTCTGCTTTTACCTACTGAACCCAGTCTTTTCAATCGCCCTTCTTCTTCAGCTGTTGATTTTAGGGATGCACCGAATGTTCGGCAACCGAAATTATTCGGCCGAAAATAGCCAAAAAAGCACTTTCGGTGTTCGGCCGAATAAGTAAAAAGGCCGAATAAATTTTGCCGAACAATGACGTTTTTAATGACGCAATCAAATAACCCGCGTAGAGTGATAGGCGCGCGCTTTATGCAGCAAACATGTCAGCAGTGTGGAAACACTTTAAAAAGTGTCAGATAAAGATGCAAAAACGGCCGTTTGCAGACATTGTTCTAGATTTGGGAAAGCCGCTAGGTGATGGAGACTGTCAGGTGATGCACAGCGCAGGAGATGAAAACAGCTCAGAGAGTAAACTGGCTCGGCCTCGTACTACAGATGAGCCGCGCACAGTCTCGCTGTCTGACATGTTCGATGAGATCCTCCAAGAGAATAACCCATTTGCAAGACAGAGGACAAGCTCGACTGCTCAACAGTTAGATGGGCAGTGTTGTGCCTGAACGCGTTCATTGAACGATAGTTCATGAACTCGTTCATATTTTGGGCGAACGTGAACTGAACGTGCTGTATTAATGCCTGATGAACGTTACTGTCAACTCGTTCATTCTGGTGTCTGTGAACGGCACGCTCTCTCAGGTTAACTTCGTTCAATAGGGTGCCAGATTTCTATAGAGCCTTCCTGGCGAAAGCCCGGCTAAAACACACCGTAAACGGGTCTTAATATGTAGCGAAAAAACACCCAATCTGGCAACACCAGCCACCAGTGTGGCGCACAGTCGTCCGCCGCATGCGCGACGCGTCATCAAAAAAAAAAAAAAAAAAGGCGACAGCAGCATGTAGCAAGAAGGTGTATGATCATTTAAAAGAATTTTTTATGATGTTTATGACAATGTCGGTGAGAATGGGAGACAAAGCATTAAAGCAACAATGGGGAAATGCTGTCCCCTCAATCCTAATTTTAAACCCTGGTTGGATAAGGATTCAAAATGGGATATTATATGAAGATGAAATCTGACGCATAGCTTCATTGTTAAAACTGATAAAATAATTGCTGTCTGTGATTCTATATGGGCTGTGGCAATAATCAAGGCCGCTTTCCTGACCTGGCGCAGATGGCACGCAGGTAGGCTCCTTGTATGGGAAATTAATTTAAGATTTTATTTATATTTTGGATTATGGTAACACTTTATAAGTAGTTTCTATTTTTAACTTTAACTAACAATGAAAAGCCCTTATTAAAAGCATTTATTAATCTTAATGTTAACATTTACTAATACAGTATTAAAATTAAGTATCACATTTGTAATTTCTGAATTAAAAAGTATCAAAAGTGGTAGGCCTATTTGTTAAAATTTTTAATGCACTTATACTAACATGAACTAAATATTTTTTATTATCTTACATTAACGAAGATTAATAAATACCATAACAAATGTATTGCTCATTGTTAGTTAATGCAATAACGTTAACAAACATTATAAAGTGTTACTACCTATATTTTATATGTATTTTGTGAAAATTCTGAACTATTTTCAGTGTAGTAAAATAGTAGGCCTACACTGGGTTTCAACCATTTCATTATCTTGAAGACATTGTTCGTTTTGAAATGAGCAACTGTCAGAAAACTGCAATAAAATGTTCAACTATTCTGCAGGTACTCGTCTGCTCCATGCACAAGCACCAACAGTGAGAGACTGTTTAGTGCTGCATCTCATGTCCATACCTGCAAACTCAGAAGGCCTGAAAAAGGTGACAGATTGGCAAAATAAATGGAAAAAATGCGAAACACCGCGTTCGGTATTCGGCCTTCGGCCTTCGGCCAAGCATTTCATTATTATTCGGCTTCGGCTTCGGCCAAGAATTTCATTTCGGTGCATCCCTAGTTGATTTTGTTATTTCTTCCAAGAGCAAGTCGTCACTAACCTGCATGTCTGAGAGAAAAGGTTTAAGATCACGTCTGACATGGCTGTTCCTCTCATTTAACCCCTGGTAAAGTGTGTGAATGAAAGTGCCCTGAACGAGCTCTTTGTTATAGCTAAAACCTACACCAGGTTGTTGTGACTCAAAAAGAACACGCTGCTTCAGGCCCATTATTCGGTAAAGAAACTGTTGTGGGCTTTCTTTGTCATTTTGTCTAGCACTAGTTAGCTCTTGAAAAAGTTCAGTTACATTTTTGTCTCTAATGTGGGAGCGCAGAAATCTTTTCAACCCATCAGTAGTAAGATCATCCTTATTAACCAACATCTCTCTGAATGTACCAGGTTTTGTTATCTTAAGGACTGCTCTGATAATCTCAGACTCACTGAAACCCTCCTGCAACCCTTGATCCATTTGCTTACAGAGACAATTGAAAGACATGTCACAGCCTGTATCACAAATTTGACCACCATGCAACTTAAACTCTCTACGTGGTAACAAAGCTGAAACATCAGACAATCTTACAACATGGTCAGCAATGTTAGATGAGTTCATCCTACCCAAAGGAGCAGCACCAATTTGGTCTGGCATACCAGGCGTTGATGAGGTGACTTCTCTGGTAAGTGCATAGGTGTCTCTGCCCTGAAATGATGAGTGCATGTCAGTCTCTGTGTTCATGCATAATGATTGTGTGCGAGTTTCTCTGTCCATGTGTAATGATTGTGTGCGAGTGTCTCTGTCCATGTGTAACGGTTGTGTGCAAACTTCTCCATCGTCATCAGTTGGAGTGTGACCCTGTTGCTGTGTTGGTGAATCTCCCATCAAGACAGGTGCCACATTACCCGACTCCGCGGCTCTGGTTCCTGCAGCTGATAGCACGTCATTAAGTAGGTCAGAAAGGAGGAGAAGTTGAGTCATGCCCTCATCTTCTGCAGCTTTTAACTCATCACTTCTGATGTAGTCGACAATTAGGTCATAAAGTTCGGGTTCACTTAGATCTGCTACCTGGTAAGTTTTACGACCGTCATCTATCGAACTTGCAACAGTCTGCAGCTGACTAAAACTCAAATCTGAAAGCTTCTTTTGGATCTTGAAGAGCAGCACTCGCCGTGGGTTTAAAGTAGTCATGCTGATGCATCACCTGTGGCAGTTGTTCTCTGGATGACACTTGGCGAAGTAGTCTTCCCTGAAACACTGGGTGCAGGATTCCCACGTTACTATGACAACAGTGCCAGGCGAGATGTGCTAATCCCGGACGCAGCCCCCAATTGTTACCAGCCTCAGACCTAGGGGATATCTGGGCTGGCAGCAAAGGACACACAGGCAGTGAAGCACTGTGTATCTGTGAAAACACTGTGAATAAATAAAGAGACAGACAAAATGAGTGTCGTTCCTTTGGTGCGTCAGTTTACTTCTGAGATCTTAAAACTTTAGTAATTGTAAACACTTCTTTAGTTACATACAAAAATAACTTCATCTGCACATTAACTTCTGGTGTACACATAAGATATATGAATACATACACACTTGCATTCCATAGCCTGTTTCACATAAGAGCAATATATAATTTACATATTATGTGGAAAGAAGAGTGTGTACAAAATAAATCAATAAAGATTCACATAAATGTCACTCATTACTAGAAAGATGACAAATGTGTCACTTATACACACAAAATGTATAAACTAAAATCCAACACCATTTTACATACACCACTTCACCCAGATTGACTCGTGTCATTCATTAAGTGTGTGCGCAAAGCACTCAAAATGGCGATTGAATTGTTAATGCAACAGATATACTCAACTACTCAATTAAAACACAAAAATAACAAGCACCCTTGCACTGCCGATACACTCAAACATCACCACAATGCCGTATAACAATACTTTTGAATGCATTTACTAAACAATAAATCGTTTGCATTTAAGACCCTTGAGTTAATTCAATTTGCATAAAACACATTAGAGCATGACAAAGTTACTCAAAACACTTCACAATCACGTTCCTAAACCTTCCTATAGTCGTGTGAACAATCAGAAGAATGTTTAAAGTGCATATTATTTTACCTGTGAATAAATAAAGAGACGGACAAAATGAGTGTCGTTCCTTTGGTGCGTCAGTTTACTTCTGAGATCGCACCCGGGAAAAAACTAGTCTCTATGGTGTGCTTCACAGGAGCGCTCAAGCGCCATCCGTTGGCGTGGCGGTGAACTGATTCTGAACTATTGGTGTTCACATTAAAAAAAAATATAGGGAGGTATCAGTTTTCAATTAATTATTGAATAAACATTTTAACACCCTTTACATCAGCGTGGCGTTTCTGAGCGTGTCAGTTGCGTGACGGCTGCTCCTCGTTTTCTGTGTCTTTACACACCAGAATCGTGCCTGATGCGGCGCTGGTGCGCTGCTGCTACTGTCATAGAGGGAGACCGCTGACAGACCAGGATCTTGTCTTCATGACAACGATATCTATATTGCATGTTGAGCATAAATATAAAGTCTACTGATAAAGGACAGCGTCAACAGTATTGACGGCAAAATAGACTATGTTTGACAGGTGCAATATGCCAGCATGTCACAGGGCAAAGGTTTTCAAAAGGCATCACTATTCTTTTTATTTATTTTATAAATATTTTATTAAAAAGTATTTTAAAAAAGTGTAAACAAATTGTTAAAAAAAAGTTTATAGTAATAAACAACCTGCAGTTTAGTGTTTGCATTTCTTTCCCTTACTGTACCGAAAATGAACCGAACCGTGACTTTAAAACCGAGGTACGTACCGAACCGTGATTTTTGCCTACCGTTATACCCCTACAAACACACGTGTATAATGAAACACGCTTCAAATCCTTCACAACACATGCATATAACGAAACGCGCTGCCAATCATCACAACACAGGCATAAAGTGAAATGCGCTGCAAATCATCACAACACATGCATATAGCGAAACGGGCTGCAAATAGCACTGACCACAATGGAAATGTTTCGAGGAAACCTCTAAAAGTGTTGGACCCGGCTGGGATTTGGGATTTGTATGTGTTGTCAAACTGATGAAGATGTTTTCTTCATTTGCTGATGTTTTTTTTTTTCAATTTGCATGTGTTTTCTTAAGTTGCAGCATGTTGAGATTTCTCGGCCACCGTACAAGACAGCTGAATGATGAAGTTTACTTTGTGCTTTGTAAACTGAAACAAAGTAAACAAAACATTAACAACACACTGATATAAGAGCTTGTCGTTTGTCTGTCAATCAGGTGTGTTCCCAACCACTGATCTGTGCTCTCTGCATTTCCTTTCAGAATTATCATTGGCTGAAAGCAAGGTTAAAAAATTATTATTTTATTTAAGAAGTAAATAAGAACAAGACCCTCCATCACATCACAATACATTATGTCGTGCAGCGCTCAAAACTTTGGACAACATAAGCCTGTTCCACCATAAAATAACCTCTGAATCATTGGTTCATTAAAACGATCTATCTGAAAACAAAAAACAAAAAAATTAACTGAATGAAAAGTTGGTTCATCTGAGATTGAGGACATTCACACTGCTTTTTTGAAAAATGCAATTTTTTTGCAAAGCCGTTTCCAATTAAATCCACTTGGCGGCCATCTTTGAAAAGCATCTCGTGCAAGCAAGTGCAACTTCTATCTCTTTGAATGGAGAAACATCATATTCTACAAAACTGCTTGTGATAAAATTTCATATTTGAAATCACCAAATAATTCTGATATTAACTGTGTCAAAAATGTTGTTTAGATCCACCAGAGTGCATTCACGGTCTTGAGCGCATGTCTCAGAACTATAGATATGTATACTTAGATGTCTCATTAGCCACTATAAGTAAGCCGGAAGCCATACTGTAAAAGGCAACTTAATGTCATTAACCATAGTAATCACTGAATACTGAAAAGATTCCACAATCCTGCACAGAACGGCTCATAGGTAATGGAATTTGAGGACCAAATCATGGTTATTGTTAATTTGACACAAATTTCTTGCACAGAGAAAACTTGAAGATGTGTTGAAGCATTGAATTTGATGCAGAGTACTGGGGCTGGACAAATTCCAAATATATTGCCAATATCATCCAGGATCCATCAAAAGAAAATGATCAGTCATTACCGTTAAACTTTTAATGTCTTTCACTTTTTATAATTGTAAATGTAAACATTTAAACTTAAAACAAGCTCTTAAGCTCAAACTTTAAACTTTTTTGTTTTATTTCTTAGTGTCATTCAATAGATGCAACCCATGACTGGCACCACAACTTGCTGCTGAAACTGCTTGAGGAAAAAGCTTACGATCCTTGGAGGACATAAAGAGACAAAGACACTCAAACTTGTTAATGAAATTGCTTGATAAAGTGACACTTTCAGTATGGAAGCATATGGGTAGCAATATTCAATATGGGATGTAATATGCAAAATGACAATGCAATATGTAAAAAGACAATGCATTTCTGTATTTACATTTACATTTTCCAATACATTTGGGCAACGTTTGGTGCAAAATGAAAATGACAATTAAATTACATAATTTTAATTTGCCATTTCATACACCAGTTTTAATATGTAAAATTAATAGTAATTTTAACGTTTATAAGTTGCAAAATTAAAATGAAAATGTATTACAGAAATGATTAGATATGTATAACATGTTCAAGCAAAACTGTTGCAAAATTATCATTTAAATGCTATTTTTCTTTATTGCATTAACACTCACAGTCAAGAGACGATTGTATTTTCATTCAATGTCCTGCAATGAATGTTGCAAAATTCAATGTGCACATTGAAAATGCATTCCGAGCCGATCAAGAGAGGTCAAGAGACTCAAATCTCAAGAAGAGGATTCAAGTGAGAGAACATGGACAAGACAATTGGTCCATGTAAGTTTTGATCAATTCGGTTTATGGCTTCAATATTTCATTCGAACTTGTGGGCGGAGCTGAAACGCTCCTTTCATCATTGGTCGAATCACTCCACCTTCAGCTCGGTCTTTTCATTCTTTCAGACAGAGTCAGTGCGAGTGAAGCACTGTAATGTCTGAAACCACCGCTCACTGTTAATTAGCATAATATTTGAATCTGCTGAGACCTGCAAATTATTTCTAGGTTGTAGTATTGTATGAATATTGTCCCACTGATAAAAACAGTGCAAATAGTTCTGCCTCTGTGATGTGCACACATTTCTAAATGTAATTGACAAATTTTCTTTAACATTATTTCAGGATATACAATTTCTAATTTTGGTTTAAATTGATCTTTTTGTGTGTTTTTACTTAGTCGAGATGATAATGAGTCATCATCCACCCAACAGCATCTGGGGAAAGTGTTTCTGGCAGTGACTGCTGTGGGAATTCTGCTGTCTCAAACTTGGAGTTGGTGCTGGTATGCAAATAAAGTGTCATGAGTCTGCACCCGGTGTTCCTCCCTCTCACCACCAGAGGGCGCCACTTCCCCATCTTCCGGACTCATTCTTCTTCACTCTTCACACGTGGTTCACTTTGCACAGCTGTTTCACCCACTCACTCACACACACACACACACACCTGGTGCTTATTTTCACGGACTATATATGCTTGTCTCACCCACCACTCTGCCTGGCTGTATTTGTTAATTATGAGTGTAAATTGTTAAGTGTCCATCACGTATGTGTATCTCGAGTCTTGCTTGTATTCCGAGGAGTTTATGTATGATCTGCGTGCAAGAACCGTTCCTGCTTTTGTTTTGTTTCTGCTTTGTTGGCCTGTTCCTGTTGAAATTAAAAGTAATTCCCTGCATTTGGACCCAGACCCAGTTTCTTCCACGGTGCCGTTCCTACCGTGCTGTGACAAAGTTGTTGTTGAGTCCATGAAAGGGTCCCTTAAGTCAGCTCAGATATTTTCATTGGTCCACTTAGACATGGAGCACAGTAGCCTACATAATTGTGGGGAAGAATAATTATTTTGCCCTTCCTTTCAATTTATGTCAACTATCATTGAGATTTTGTCTGTCTGTCTTTTGACCAGGTTTTATGGTATTTTATAAATGTTTTATAGGAGGAATGTGTTGAAGTTCTTGTTTAACAAATTTGAAGTGTTTTGATATTATTTTTAACAGTTTTATATTCGGCATACTGTAAAATAAAAAATTGTTCAATTAACTGTATGTGCTTCATTGGTTCATGCGATTTCACAAAAGTAATTGTTAACAGAGCATTTTGTTATTCTGAAACTTAAAAAAGAATTGCAGTGATCCATGTACCAAAAACATCTCATTAATGTGTGAACTGAAGTGACACAATTTGTGTTATATTTTAACACACATTTTGTGTTGAATTGAACTCAATATGTGAAAATAACGTGGTGTTTTTAACACATTTGTTTTAACAGTGTAGATTTATTTTAGCACAAAAATATATTGCATTTGAGTAGCTGAGATTTGCTACAGATTACTTTATCATTCTATGCTCAACTCCAGCAATTAAATACTGAAGCAACCTTTTGTAGTTTGATAAGCCATATGGAGATTTTAAATTTAGGTCATTGACAGCTTCACCAAAGCAATGGCACAAAACCAGGGGTGTCATGCACTCATTATTTTTTTTATTTTACATAAAAACCTGTCTTGAGTAACAGATATGGGTGTCATATCATAGCATAGTTTTAATACGACTGACTTCATATTTAATGTGAATTTAACACTGACAGTTAATGTGAATAAATACGCTGCAAGTTATGATCCTTATCATAAAACTTTCATTGTACAGAAAGAGAGCTAAGAACATTGCATTATCAAATAACTTTTTCATTGACAGATTAAGCACGCTCAGAAACTCCCATATAAATCACTCAAGCTGTTTACACAATGAATTGAATATCTTACTTAGATTCACACACTCACACACACACACACACACACCTGCACTATGTTGTTTCTAACTAAAGAATTTGCCAGAAAGAGTTAAGTTGTAGTGAAAAAAAAAGACATTTTAGCAATGAATCATCAGAACAACCTCTGACTGGCCACAGCATTCATAAACTCAACAGCATTCATAAACTCAACAGCATTGTGTGTGATTGGTTATAATGCGCAGTGCTGTATAAACGCATGTGTCTCTGGCTCAGTGCCAGCCAGCGAATGCAGATTTGAATTTAGCAACTGATGATATGATGCACTGAACGATTTAATTATTGAAAATAATCTTCAGCTATTTTTTTTTTTTTTCTTTTGGAAGCCGTGTTCAAAATCTACTTGGCTCAAAAATCGGAGGGGTCACGTGCCTCTGCACAAAACAACCAACAAAACATCAAAAACACCTTTGTTTAACGTAGTGTTATATTATTATTATTATTATTACAGCTGTATGCATCTAAAAGTTTTACACTAAAACCCATTCACCCATCCCTGACTAATGGAAAGCCATAATGACAGTTATTTGAAATATGAGAAACATTGGGAAGTTTTTCTACAGTCCACTGTGCTGTTTTTCCACCTCACAGATTATTCAACAGCATATCAGTGTGTTGTTGTAATGGAATCACAAGTATGATGCCGTGGTTGGTAATAAGAAAACGGCATTTTAATATATTCACTGACTAGATGTACAGCATTATTTCTGAGTAACCATATGTTGACCTCGTCTCCTTTTAGATGTGAGCCATGTCTATGTTTATGTCTATGCACTTAGCAGATGCTGCAAATGGTTTGAAGTCGGCGTTCTGCTTCATTGTAACAGCACTGCTTCAACACATTCTTAGAAACTATTAAAATATATCTCTCGCTCTCTGATTTTCTGCTCTGACATACACAAATAGACTTGAGCTAAATGAATTAATGGTTGCCATAAAGAAATATGAATATAGGTCGGAGCAGCACACATAAAGGACATGAAAAATAAAAGCAGATTGGCTCAAACTAAACATGAACATTCATTAGAGTACAATTAATTAATTTAGTTATTGGTTTATTTATTGACTTTTCTTACTAATTATCAGTGCGGATAACTTCATGATATAGCAGACACCGTTATATATTTCTTTGTGTATAAGTCTAAAAAGCAGGATGATTTATGTGCTATGATCGTACAATTTAGCACACTGAGAACATTATAGTCTTCAAAACTTTATTATTAGATTGCAATGTGCAGGGCACCAGCATAGAGAAAGAAAGCTGATATAAATGGCACAAGACTCTGAAGTGGTTTGCAGGTGGTCGTCGGCTCCATCAGCATCAGAAGTACTTGGTGGGATCTGATTTGTCACACATCTGAACGTGAACATGGGAAGTGATTCCAGGATAAACCGTCTGCATTGGGAGCAGAGTTCCAATCTTTTCCCCTTTCTTCAGGGTCCCAGAGTAACTGACCGGCTTAACATAGAACAGCTTGAAGCAGAGACCTGCCAGAAACATCATGTGGGGAGATATGAGATTAATGTGAGATTATGAATTTGATGTAAGAAATCTTTTTCCACATGCCCTATAATAGTAGTAGTATTTTATCAAACAAGCACTTTATTTTCTACAAACATGAAAGTCTATAAAAGTAAGTTGCGCTGCACTGTTATTAATGCTTTTACAACATAAAACAGGTGTGATGTAAGTACAAACCTTCTCCGCGCAAGTTAATGCCATCATTGATAGCATTGTTCTTTATGTATGGTGCAGCTTTGCCGTTCAGCGTCACATCAAATGGAGCATAAACTGTGGCTCCGTCAGCACACACAATGTCAAGACCCCCATGTTTCCGTTTTCCACCATCTCTGCAGCACAAACACGCATTGAAGAATAATTCACCTCAAAATTAGCATTCTGTCATCATTCACTCAACATGATCAAATGTACGTTTACACAATCTTCTTCCCTCTGATAGACTGTACAGTAGCTCGCAAATCTTAAAGTACAATAAGACACGATGTGTCACGTTAGATATGAGTTCAGTGTCATCAAACATTATTTGATGTTGTGTGTCTTGTGTGAATAATAATGTTAGGACACATCAATTTCCACTGTATAAAGGCCTTGTCTGTCTGCAAAATATCTTATGTTTAAACTAAATAAGATACATATTTAAAACTAAATGAGAGTGTGTGAATGATGTTGATTTTAAAATATATGTTGTCTATGGCGCAGATTAAAGATCTTTGGTAACGTTGAGGTTTTGAGTAGTATCAAGTCTGTGGTAACACACTCAAAACAAAAGAATGATATCAATATTTCATAACATGGCCTCCACTGTGTGTGTCATCAATGACTTCTGAGGAGAGCTATGAGGAGAGGTCAAAGAAAACGATTGTTTGAGAAATAGAGTTCTATATAAGTGGAGTCAGAGGAAACCCAAACAAAACACAATTTACCGGCTGGCCCCATAGCTTCCACAGCCATACTTCGTATCACATCCTCTTTTGCGGTTACTTGAGTTCCCACTGCAGAGGGGGCCAAATTTCACTGTGAAATTAAAATCATTTTCTGTGTTACTTTATGCTCTGCCTGTTGTTATGTTTTCTGCCTGTTTGTCTTTTTCTTCATTTACACTTCATACCTTGACTAGCATCAACACGACAGCTGCAAATCACTGAAAAAGAGACACACATTGAGACTTGAATTTGCATAATTAAGTTTTTTTGTTTAAATGTTTTTGCAATATTTACTTTGCATATTTACTCTTTTCGCAATGTTTGTAATGACACCGTAAAACATCAGTAAATTTTAGCAAATCTTAAAATGGTGACTGAAACTCATATTAAAACTCATTTTGTTTGCGAGAAGATGTTTTCTGTGTTTAATTTAACCACATTAAATGTGAATTTAGAACGAATTATGCTTCATTTGTGCAATAGATTTGAGCTTTTTTTTTTACTCATAAGCAGCGTTTACAAGTTAAGTTTTAGGATTGAAGGGAATCATTTTTTAGGTTTAAAGAACATTTTCAATATAAAGCAAATGTCATTTTTTTTATTAAATTGTTCCTTACCAGCCAAGAGCAGAAAACTGAAAAGGATGTAAAGTCTCATAGTCCTGTAAGTGTTTGTTTTCAGATGCTATCTTCTCTGCAGTCGTCCTCAATCTGGTAGAAGATTTAACTGTGAGTTTTTATATTTTGACTGGAGTCATGTGGAAATTCTGTGGAAATTCTGATTTCAACACTCATACACAAAGTCCAAAAAAAAAATCACATTGCATAACAGCAAAAAAGGGGAACAGCAGACCACACTCTCATTTAAATACATTTTGTATTGCAGTGAGAATCATCAAAACATACAATGTAAACTAAACTCTTACATTCACTCCACTAAGTTTCAATTCTTCGAGATTTATACATCATCTGAAAGCTGAAAAAAATGTAGCTTTACATTTAGGTATAGTTTAGTAGGATAGGACAATATTTGGACGAGATACAACATATTTGAATATCTGGAATCTGAGGGTGACAAAAATCTAAATACTGAGAGAATCGCCTTTAAAGTTGTCCAAATTAATTCTTAAATGCATATTAGTAATCAAAAATTACGTTTTGATATATTTACAGTATGAAATTTACAAAATATCTACATGGAACATGATCTTATTACCCTAATGATATTTGGCATAAAAGATTAAGACTTAAGACTTTTGTGATCCAGGGTCACATATACGTATGTACTGTATGTATGACCCTTTTTAGTAATACATGTAGTACATAGTCCCACTTCATCAATGTTTAATCTAAACTGATTGACAGTGTGCATGCTAGGGGGGAATACCAGTTTACAAATGAATGTTTGCAAAAAGCAAATAAAGTCTGCCCTTTGTTCTTCTTAAATAAATAAATGATAAAATCACAACACTTTTAAATCACTGAATGTGGGAAACCAAGTGAACAGAACACTGTTTCTAGGAATGTCATTAGACGTTTCAGTGACAAGCAAGAGTTTGTGGAGCGTGTCTAAAGGGTGTAATGTACTGTATCATTAAAGAAGCTAGAAGTCAAAAAATAAACTAGTTGAATTGTTGTAGTCTGATTGCAAAAACACAGCACATAATCAGTTCAGCTTTCAGATGTTATGCCAGGTATTTCATGTTTCTCCTTTTCTGTTTCTGCTGGGATTTTCAACTCTGACAGGACAAAGCAAAAATTGAGAAAATCGGTTCAAACACAGTTTGACAAAACAGAAGTGGAAGAATGAAATAAAAGGTCTTGTGATCTAGTCTAGTCAATCTACGGCATCTTACAAACCAGACATACTGTACATACTCTTTTGTGTGTTCATGAATATAATAATGCACACTTTTGTATTCAGTATTGTAACAAACAAACAAACAATGATAATTACAATGTTTAAATAATAATTTTGTTACACTGTGCAAAATTTCCAAATTGATAGTTTGCGTTCTTAATCTGTATAAGTAGTCTCAGAGACTGACAAAGAAACTTACTGTTGAATTGGCCGTGAAATATACAACAACTTACATTTCTACCTGTTTGTAATCAATGACGGGCTTTTCTGTAAAAATGGATCGTATTCAATAAGACAAGGGTCAGTACGTTGCAGTTAAATTAAAGTGGTTTATTTTGTGGAAACTGAATCATCCTCTTTTTAAGCAAATCTGCATGTGTTATGGAAATCTGTCAATAACACTTCTTCAGTTCAATCAGGCTAATATACACATTTTCAAATTTTCTTCATCCTTCTTTTCTTTAAAACTGACTCTTGGCAAGTTCCTTTACTCATGGCAAGCAAAAAAAAATTACAATTTGTATCCTTTGCAAATAAAGTTTTCATATATATTTATTTTTTCTCACCACATAAGAAAGTGTCAAGTGTCAAGAAAGTGTCAAGAAACTATAACAGAATCACTTCCAGAGTAAATTCCAAGTTACCTGTATTGATCACCCATAAAGATACATGATATCATATCTATACCATTTCAATTCAATAAAAAAATATATATATATATATATGTTTTTGATTAGCATACACATAAACTGGTATGTGATACACAGGTATATGAAATAGTGTAATCAAATATTTATAATGTGTGATTTTTAGTTCTCAAATCAAGTCATATTAAGGTGTTTCTGTATGTTGTCAGCACAAAAAGAAAAAAGCACAATGCAATCATCAGTTCTTGACATATAGTAAGAGACATGGATTTGGATTTTATGTGGTTCAGCACTTCCTACTTATTCAGATACATAACAAAGCTATTGTTTTTCATACATGCTGCTATTGCAAAAACAGGCACACTAAAGGCATTTTAGTCCTCCGTTTGCTAATTAATGATTAATATATAAACCACAATTATACTGTCACATGTCCAGTATACTGTATGTTACATGGCTGAAATGCACATTACATTTTACCTTCCAATGTTTGAATTTGATAAATGTAATGAGTGTTTAGTTCAGTTAAATTAAATTAATTATATTCCAGTTTTGTTTTATAAATATAAGTGAATAGACTGTTCACTATAATATAATATAATATAATATAATATAATATAATATAATATAATATAATATAATATAATATAATATAATATAATCTTTAAGGCTAGTTTGCACTGCCCTTACAAACACTGACTTTGTCTGGGTTTTGTTGGATACATGCATGAAATGCATGACTGTTTATATCAGTGTTAAAATGACAATTTTCCAACATTATTAATCTAGTAGTCAACTTTAAGCCTAAGAGATTGCTGAGCCAAACAGCAGCCAACGCATTCAAATTTTAGATGCCAACATGCATGCAAGAAAGCCTGAAAGCATGACTACTGTTGTATGTTGCCTTGCCTCTTTAAATGTTTTTAAATATATCTATTTGTCTCCTGTATCACAAATGACTAAAGGAAATAAGGAGGAAATTAATTAACATCTCCTCATGCCAGTTTTCCCTGTGCAAATGAAACTAATTTTAAGGTATATACACGGATAGGCAGACTGACAGATGGGTTATATAACCTGAGTTTGAGTTACATACTGTAACCTGATATCTTCTGATTCGCGTGCCTGCTGTGCTAACCTCATGATCAAGCTTTTGTGTCAGACCTGCTCATCTTTGATAGTAAGGTCCTCTTTGTCCTAGATTCTGAGGAGGATTCTGAATCAGACCAGGAGCATCTGAGGGTCTCCCATAACTTCTTTCTGAAATCCTTAGACACATAATAAAAGATGATAGGATCTAAGCAGCTGTTGAAGGTGCTGAAAGACAAAGTGATCTGGTATGGAACATAAAGGTCAAAGTTTGATTTGGAGTAATGCAAAAGCAAGAGAATGTTACTAGGCAATAAGCAAACCACAAAAACAATTAATATCAGCACAGTCACTCTAATTGCATGAGCAAAACGCTGCCTATCAGCCATAAGGGTGTGTAACACTGCAGAATAGCAGAACAGCACAACCAGCAGTGGAAGCAGGAAACAGAGGGAGAAGAGAGTAGTAAAGTATGGCAGGAAGTATGTTGTATGCTGTTCTATAGGTAGTGCATCATGGCAAGTTGTTATAGGGAGATTGGCTATCTTATAGGACTGTTGTGAGGCTAACAAGGGCACAACAGCAGCTAAAACCACTAGCCAAACCAAAACACTCATATAGACAGAATTCTTGTTACTTCTAAGCATCTTTGCACCAAAAGGGTGAACAAGAGCTACATAGCGATCCATAGCGATCAGTGCCAGACAAACCACTGAGCCGTACATGTTTCCATAGAAGAGCCCAGTTACAACCCGACAGAATGGGTCTCCAAATGTCCAGTTGTTGCCCAGGAAGTGGTAGACGATACGGAAGGGGAGCACCAGCAGTAGCAGAAGATCGCAGATGGTGAGGTTGATCAGCAAAATGGTGGATGGGAGCTTCTTAGTTCGCAAGAGCAGCACCCAGAGGGCCAACAGGTTTGTGGGAAGTCCAATGAAAAAGGCGAAGAAGCAGAGAAGAGGAACCACTAGTGTAAAGCTGTAGCTCTGCATCTGCTCCTTATACTCCTCTTGAATGGAATTATTAATCAGAGGAAAGATCCGACCCTCTAAGAGGAAAAAAGACAGATTTGTCAGCCTTATTTATATCTTGTTACTTTTCCTAAGAATGGCAGAATAGAATCACAATGTAGGATCACCCAGAAAGCAATCAAAAAACCAGCTGCAGACCCTTCAACTTTCTGAATGCATGCTGCATTTATATAGTATAAAGATTGTTAAATGTTTATGTTTGGTTACATACATACGTATAGTGCAGAATCTTAAATATTTATAAGCATTTTTCCATAAATTGTTTTTAAACTTTAAAGGTTCTTTATTTTTAAATGAAATTAGACCTCATTATGTTTGTGTGACAAAGCACATTGTGCATTTAAACCATTCCGTTAAATCACAGTTCATGTAAATGTGCTGCACACACACACACATTTAGAGATCGTAGATCGCCCTGGGCACAGAAAGAAACATTCAGAAGCACAGAACTTGTCATCATTGCTGCCCGCGACCTTCATTCATAAAACAGCTTCGATACTCAAGTACTACTTTTTATTTCTCTTCAAGTGGAGATAAAATCAATGTTTTTGAGAGAGATGAAAGTTGCATGTGTGAATTACAGTGTCTCTCTCAAACAGTGAAGCTGTGTTTAGTTACTTTAGTTACAAATTTACTGGTGTTAATCAGAAAATGCCAAAGAGGCTGAAGACCGCTGGTCTAAATGATGAGATGAAACCCAACTTTGGGTCAGATATGGACAAACCCAACTGTTGGATTACATTTTTTATTAAATTAATAATCCCAAAAGTTGTGTTAGTCCATATTTGACCTAAAGTTGGGCTGAAACAACCCAGCATTTTTTAGAGTGAAAGTTAAAACTGACAAAATGTTATAGTCTAACTTTAAGGAAAAATTCAGATGTTTAAAATACAATATATATAATTTTGACATAGGGCAAAATGTCAGTCAACCTTTCAATGGTCTTATCAGAACTTATGCTTTTTGTCTCTTAATTATGGCTTAATTATTTTTATGTCATATTTATAATTTTTATATAGCCTAATAATTTTGATTTCTTCTATGGCTTTTTATCTCACAATTTAAGATTATTTGCTCATAATTATGACTTTTTATCTCGTAGGCTACTTATGACTAGCCCATCTCATATGTCTCATGTCTCTATCTCATGTTTTTTTAATATGTTGTGAAATGGCTTCCATGACATGAGGATGAGTAAATTATTAAATAATTTACTTTTAAATAATGTTCATTTACCCATTCAATAAACACTCATTATTATTTAAAAAAAAAAAAAAATCACTTTAAAAAGATCACTCTTTTGTAGCCTACTAGCAGGGCACCGGAATGGAATTTTAGAGAGGTTTATCACAAATAAAGTGTTCAAATGGTCGTGATCCTGGCTGGTTATTCATATCACTCCATAAAACGTCGACCATTTAAAAGAACAAAGTCACATGAACATAAATCATTACCTGCCAGAAGTCACGTGACCTGCAGCCAGTTAGGAAATAGGGATTGAATTCCTAATAAAATGTATGCCAGATGTGTTAGAATCTCATGTCTGTGCATGTGTACAGCTCAGTGCCGCCCACACATTCTTTAGCTTTTTTTTTTTTTTTTTTTACCTACATTATATCCGAACTACCTTGTGTGAAAGTCAAGGGAGATTTATAGTTTAAGCAATAATTTATATTTTATTCTCTCTGATTCTGATTCTAATAGTGCTTATTGTGCGTAGCCTATTATTTTACGTTTTTTTTTTTTTTTTTTTTTTTCCAGTTAGCCTATGTTGTTGACAAAATGATGACCTTTTCATATGAAAACTATACACTGGATACTGGTATTAACCTTAAAGTTATTAATATTATGAGAATCAATAGCTACTTACTTTTAAGGATTGTCGTGTTATTTGAGCTGTTCACCTCTGAAGTTGATGAGACGGGAAGAAAAATGAGGAGACAGAGAAAATGCACTGGCGTAAATAAGAAAAACGTCATGGTCCTGAAACTTCAGTCTCTTTAAATACAAGCTTTAAAGATTTTTTTTTAAGGTGAAATCTCTCCCCGTCTAGATTATTTTCTAGCGGTGTGCTATTCAAAGGTTTTTCAGGTTGTAGAAGAACCCGTCCACTGCGCTTCTTTGCTGTTTAGCCTATCCTCTATTATTCCGCTAGCGTTTGTCTCTTGGTATATTAAGCAGAACGTTGTTTTGATAGTTTTCTTATCTTCGGTGGTTTCTCATCCCGCCCCCTCGTGATCTTATCAGCCAATGAGTCTCTCTTGACTGTTCCTCTATCTGTGTCTGTGGAAACAGATTTAAGTCGCTGTCTCACTTTTTACACGTCTCTCCTGCTTTAGGCTACTTCATATGGGTTTTGTAACTCAGATTGCTTGAAATTATAATAATCATAATACAAATATTATGATAAAATAACTGGCGATTTTTTAATTTATTTATTTATTTTGTATATTGTCAGTGTTGGAATCAAAAAGCCAAATCATTTACAGGGAGAGACGCTGAAGATGTTTAATTATGTTTATGAGAGGTGATTTAATAGATAAAGGCCTATAACTTATATAAGTTGTGCCTGTATTTATGTTTAAGGTATTTAGTTGACTGTAACACAGCCTAATAACATTCTGAAATGTCTCATAACTGCACCTGTGGCCGATACCAAAGAGGAAGAGAAAGGAGAGGGAGGAAATGAAAGAGGAAAAATAGGCTACTAGTCAAGTCAAGTCACCTTTACTTGTATAGTGCTTTATACAATACGGGTTGTGTCAAAGCAACTTTACAGTGTCAAACAGGACAATAGTTTGTCAGTGATGCAAGAAGACAATAACAGAGTCATTCTCCCAGCTATCTAGTTCTGTTATCTTCCAACAGTGTCTGTGCAATCAGTCTTGCATCCCCAACTAAGCAAGCCAAAGGCAACAGTGGAAAGAGGCCAAAATTAAATCGGGGCAGAAATTGAGAAAATAACCTTGGGAGAAACCAGACTCAGTCAGTGGGCCAGCTCTCCTCTGGCCAGATGAAACCAGCATGGCATGGTTTAATTCCAGGCAGCAGCACAGGTGCAAAGGACTTTTCTGGTTCCCGTGGTCTTAAACCGATTTGTCATCGAGGTGATGAGATCTTTGCAAGGGATACTAGTCAAAGTCTAACTTGGAGTAACGCAACAGGAAAATAATTGAACTAGTGCTGTGAATTCTGACAGGAACTCCATCTTTTTGTCTGCAGTATACAAGCCAATTTCATGTGTTGTACTTTAAAGGCTCCTCTGTCTGAGAGTTTCTGTGAGTCAACTTTTAGTTGCAGTTTTCCACTCTTTCATGTCTGTGCATGCCATGTGAAGTTTCATGACTGTGCATGCATCAGCTCCTGGTTACTATCCCAGTTTTGCATTCCATCTGCCCTGCGTTATTGTCAAGTTTTTATTTTATTTATTTATTTTTTTAATATACAGTACAATGCCCTTGGTATTGGCACCATTGGTTCATTTGCAAAAGCAAAGGTGGCTGTAAAAATAAATCTGCATTGTTTATCCTTTTGATCTTTCATTAAAAATTCTAATCTCTTTATGTAAAACAATGGAAAGTGGGGAGAAAATCTCATTATGAAATGAATGTCTTTATCTAGTTCACATTTGCCATAATTATTGGCACCCTATTATTCCAACGTCCTTTTCAAAAGATAACAGCTCTGAGTTTTCTCCTATAACGCCTGATGAGTTTAGAGAACACCTGACAAGAGACCAGCTCCATGTTAATGCTTTTTCTCTTCAGTTCACCCTACTCATCTTCAGGTCAAACTTAATCTCGTGTTCAGTGACACATGTTTGTGTTGATTTTTATGTTTGTTTTGGTTCATTGTCCTGATGGAAGATTCAGCCATGGCCCATTATAAGATTTCTAACAGAGGCAGTCAGGTTTCAGATTTTTTCAGATGTCCAGGACGTCCATACATATAAGATCCAGCAGTATATTTAACCTTGGGCATGGGGGAACTTTTTATCCACTCTGGTGGGTTTATATATATTAGGCTTTCTCACCCCAAGACTCTAATCTCTGCAATTCTCCAGTTGATTGATTGAACTTTATTGATTGATTGAACTTTATTGTCCAGTCTGTTTTCACAGAGAGGACATTTTTCTTTGACACTGTAACATACATTCACTGCTTAAAAAACACATCACACATCAACAGCACAAATACAAAAAATAGTTAAACACTACAAGAAAGAAAAATTTTAATTTTCAATTAAAATACTGTACGATTCAAGATAATCACTGCCAATGGAAGAAATTATCTTTTATAGACATTTTTCCTAGCCAAGGGAATTTTTAGTCTATGTCCAGATGGGAGCAATTCAAAACAAAGTGAAGAGGGTGTGTGTTATCTTTAAAAATCGCAATTGCCATTTAACCCATAAAATGATCAAACAAGCTCTGAAGTGGCTGTTGTTTTTGTCCAGTAATCTTATTTGCTTGATTAATTATTTGTGAGAGTATGTTCTTTTGTTTTAATTTTAGATTGCCGTACCATGAAACAATATTATATATGAGAATACTCTCAATCATTGATCTATATAACATACTTAGGGTCTGACTAATATTGAAGCTTCTCAGTTTCCTGAGGAGACCCAGGCGTTGTCGTGCTTTTTTATGAATGTACTCCACATTACTTTCAAAATTAAGTTTCTCATCTATAATGAGAATTCTCCAGTTGTGATCCTTGGAAAGTCTTTGGCCACAAAAACTCTACTCCTAACTGTGCATTAGTATGATATAGACACACGTCCCCTTCCTGGCAGATTTGTAACCTCTTTAGTTGATTGGAATCTCTTAATTATTGCCCTGATGTTGGAAATGTGGATGATAAGTGTAATTGCTGTATCCTCTGAAGCTGAAGAAACATGAATAAGTATTAATAAATATGGAAAGGGGGTAAAAATACCTGAAAAATAATTTCCACCAAGTTCATGATTAATACATTTTAAGTTAATAATTGATGTTTAAATTGAATGTATTTTAAGTATGAGTGTTAAAAATATATTAAACACACCATTGTATTCTGCGTTGTGTAATATGGTAATAGAATCATTTACTGTAATGTAGGACTATATGGCCTCCACTAGAGAGAGCCAAAGATCTGATGAGTTGTTTATATGGTTCGTTTATATAACGGATCTCTGCTATTATTAGGCTACACTTTGTATATAATGAGTTAGAATTACAGTAAATGCAACAGTTAAATGTAATTGTTTAAAGGTGAAATTGTGCACAATAAAGAGGTAAATTATATAATATGGGATTCTTGTATCTCCTGCTGATATTTGTTAAAGATTCGGTAAGGATTTGTTTGCTACTGTACACAGAAAATAAAAGAAAATAAAAGAAATTAAAGAAAAGAAAAGAAAAGAAAAGAAAAGAACTGAAAAGAAAAGAAAAGAAAAAAGACTACTTTGAGACTTTTAGTTGGATCTATTGTCAATGCACCTTCGTACATCTGGCTATTGTGCAGATGCAGCCAGCTGTGGCAAATGTTCTGCAGGCACCATAAATATAACTTATCCCATATACTCACAAATTGTTCCCATGTGTGCATTTTACTTAGATAACCAAATGAAACATTATGCATGTCTGCAAACAATTAACATGTTAACCAGTTTAAAATGGAATGTGAATCAGAGTAACACTTTCCGGTAATCATCCATTTAACATTACTTAACTACATTAGTTAACATTTAGGCTAAATTCATTCATTTAGCAGACACTTTTATCCAGAGTGTCTTACAAATGAGGAAGAAAAAAGTGATTTGTCATCACACAAAAAGTAACATTATCTAAGATTAATTGTTTTTGAAGTGTTGTTCACTGAGTTAATTTATGCATTTACTAATACATTTTTTTAAATGAAAGTTCAAATGCACTTTGAACATGAATAAAAAATAAACAACTGCATTTCCATCGACTACCTCTTAGTATTTATAATCTTTGTCAGAGTTAATTTTAGTATGTGCTCTAATGTATTAACTAAGGTTAAAGGCCTTATTGGAAAGTGTTACCATAACTTCAAAATTGTGATCTGGGTTGTTTAAACACTGGCATGTTTTAGTGAATTGAGATCTCAGTTTCAATACAAGAGACAGACAAATCTTTACAGAGCAATACATTAAGAGTAGCCTAATTTTTTGAAGGCTCCCAAATTTGGACGTTTCATCTCTGTTATGGCATTATGGTGCTATACATGCTTATTTTCAAATTTAAACGAAACGGCCACAAATGCTATCACTGGTATTAAATGAGTGATTAAGGCCCAGCATACGCATTTTGAGATGATGGTCCCAACCTTCCCTCCCACTGATCTGATCTCACCGTGCGAGGGACGCGCTGCTTCGCGCATGCGCACACGCGCACGGCTCAGTATTGAGAAGGAAAGAGGGCGAGCAGAACTCATCGGTCTGCCTATGGCTGCACGAGCCACGGCGCTGTGAAACATCACAACAAAGGGAGAGTTGGACTGTAAATAATACAGGTGGAAGCGACTGAGCAGGTATGATATCTCGTCATAACCTTTTTTTTTTAAGTTAATCAAAATCTCAGCTCGCGAGGAAAGGTGTTTGTGTTGCATAGCAGCTGGTTGTCAGGGCTGGTTGCACGAACAAAGCGGTCCTGACAAGCAGAAGAGATACATTTGTTGCCTTTTAACAGTCGTTAAAAGCCATTGCACTAGTCAAAGGACATGTAGACAAGTCTAACCGCCTTTAATAAAACAAAACGTTGTCCATTATACGGACGTAAGCCTCTCTGGTGAAATACACGCGTTCTGTTGTCACCGCAAAGTCAGTACGTCGACAAATCTAACTACCCTTTCTTTCTGTCTTTTTTAGGGGAAGCGACGCATGGCTCTTCATATGAACGTTGTGGCTTGAGAGGAGGAAAGTATGTTTACATGAGGGCTCTTGAGACAGAGCTCTGACCGTTAAAAGATTCGCAGAGTCGGGTTGCGTTGATCGGTGAAGACATTGCCGAAGATGCTGAAGAGATTGGCCGCGACGGCGTCATGCAGCAGCTGCCTTCTCGCCTTCCTCCTCGCCTTCGTCTCGCCCAGGTGTACGCTGTCTATCAGTGCCGACAAAACTGTGGTGAACAAGGAGGATTATTATAGCGCCACGGTCAACGCCACCGTTTTGGACCATAAAGGCAATCCTCAACAGATGGTGACGAAGAATGACGGGCGGTACGGGCAGAATTCCCCCAAAATAGAGGCGAAGGGGGTCGTGATCGCACCTGCTACTGTTAATGGGGGTGAGTTTGAATATGCATTCATATTTTGAATAGGTGTGCAAAAATATTTCACCAGAACAGATAATTTTCATTGATCAATAATTATCTTAACCCTATCTAACCCTAACCCTGTTGAGGAAAAAGGCATCTTGAAATCATCTTAAGATGGTTTGAAGGTTCTCGCTGGTGTCCTGGTCTGGGTGGACTGGCCTAATAATAAAAAAAATATTATTATTATTTTGAATATGTTAATATTCCATATTAGCCTACTAAATTACCAGCTTATGACTATTGAAACTTTGCATGGGACTTTGCCCAATTTTTTATGGATATTGATACTGTATTTTTATCTATATAGTAAACCTAATTCATTTTAAGGTTTGTTTGTTTTTCTGTCACAATCACAAATGTGTTAAAATCCACCATGCTTTACGAAAGAACAATTTTGAAAGTCATTTTAGGGAAGTGTGGATTTTTAGATCAGAAACTTTCGGTAATATTTAGTATTTTCCAATGGAGTATAAAGCACCTGAAAGCCATACTCAAGTAAAAGTACAGATATCTTACCAGAAAATTACTTTGGTAGAAGTTGAAGTCACCGTTAAGAATATTACATGAGTAAAAGTCTTATAGTATACACAGCTTAACTATCACAATTGTATTTTTGGGTAAGAATAAGAAGCACTTCATCCAGTATAGTGTCTTTCATTAAGAAAAACATTTCTGGAATCTGCACTTCTGGAAACTATTTTAAGTTTTTCAAAATCGAGCAAATCAAGAAATAGTATGTCTAAAATGTAAATCACTTAATGTTTTACTGAACTTTTCATGGCATGCTGATATCTGCAGAAATATTTTACTCTTTGTAAATCTACAATTTAGAATGCCTGGAATTAAGAGTTTTAATAGATTTATTATATAGTTTTAAATAAATTAATGTGCGTGCACTCTGTGTGTGATTTGGTGATATATACTTGATTATTTCCAATCGCACATCATTACAACAACACTTAACATATTATCGCAGACAATCCCGTATCGCACACCCCTGACTCGACTGAAAATTAACCGCGTTGTGTGCACACTTGTTTGCATATGAGCATGAGTCTAACTTGCAAATGCCAGACCACTGATTCGTCAAACCTGCTTTCCTGTAACCTGTGTTCTTCTGACTTCTGACTATTTTGTAGTAAGTAACATATGCTTCGGGGAAATGTATTGTAGTAAAAGTATATATTTTAATAAGGAAATGTAGTGGAGTAAATGTTGGCTGAAATATAAAAATTCAAGTAAAGTACAGATACTCCCAAAAATACTTAAGTACTGTAAAGAAGTATTATTACTTCTTTACATTAAACCAATGGTATCTTCACATGACTGCCATGTCATTTCCTTGTAGTGCAGAAAGAGAGGAGAAAACTGATGTTGAAATCTTTAGAAAAAGCCTGGAGTTTCTACATTTTTCTTACAGTGGATAATGACAGTTGCTTTTATGTGAGACCTTGTAGATAGTCAGGTACCCTGCATTGACTGATTCTATTGCTGTGACTCAGTAAACAGAACTGTACATCCCCCTGAAGAGGCCCTACACCACTGTGTGCTCTTTTCTGAAAAGTCAGTGACGTAGGGGATAAGGGACACGAGTGTGGCTTGCTTTGTTTGCAATAACAGAATTACCATCCCTTGCTCTCCTCTGCACTAAATTAGCAGCTCTTGTGTCTCAGAGCATATGTAAGGTGGCCCCGCTTTATACCAGCCTGTGTTTCTCAATTGCTTATAGCAAACTTGTTTAATCCCAGAACCATGCATGCTCTTTAAGCCCAAAAGTTGCTCTTTGCAGTGCCATGGCTGCTGTCTGTGGTTGTCTTTATCATTCTCCCGTTCCTTTTTTTAGCTGACAGATTTAGGGAAATTAATCTCAATTAGCCACACTTGTTATTCAAAATTTTGCTGAATCATTTCGTTTTTGCTAGATCCTTCTGTATGTATTGAATGGCTCAAGGGAAGGGCAGTATCTATAATCATTCTTAGGCTGGCTGGTGTCGTTTTCCAGTGTACAGATGTATGTATCTCCCTCTCCCTCTCTATCCCATGTTGTTCTTTTATACCCTGCTTGTTCATGTTACAGGATGCTCAGAAATCACTAGAAATCCTTGAGACAGAGAATCTCTGTAAGTCAATCATTAATCAATATTTATAGCAACATTAGAATGCTTATTAAGGTGCAGGGCACTTTGACTTCGTTTAGTGCCATTGTGGTAAGACTAAGGAAGATGAATATGTCGATACCAACCATTGCAAACTTCACTACTACTGAATTCAGATTTTGAGTTCTTTTTTCAAGGCTTGTTTTTGATGAGTTCAGCAGGGCAGTTTTCTGTCATGTGTCCATTCCTCATTTTACCAACCTTAGCTTACATACTGTTCTAGTTAACCTAGTGTGTTGAATTGACCCGAGGCAGTTGTCTGACCTACTGGTCATTATGCCAGTGAACCGAGTGGAGGTCATTAATCCTGATCCAGTCAGGAGCTGGAACAGGGACACTGGGCTCTATATTTAATGTGAAATATGTTCTCAAGGACATAAGCACATCCATTCCTCCATTTGCAGTGAGGAATACTACTCCCCAAAAAGACAATAGCTAAAGAAGACATTCTATCATTTAAAAGTAAGTGTGCACAGTAAATCTAAAGCTATAGTAAGTTAAAGTTATTCTGCTTCTTTTATTGCCATCTGAAGCAAAGTAATGATTCTTAGCAGGATATTGTGTAAAAAGAGACCAGAGTCCTGACATAAAGCAGTAACACCCACTTCCTCTGTAACTCTAATCTCTTTCCCAGGTCAGGATGCTCTCTCTCTCTCTCTCTCTCTCTCTCTCTCTCTCTCTCTCTCTCTCTCTCTGATGATGGCTGCAGTTGTGATTTCACTATGGCATAATCATTCCTGAGTGGTTCAGTACTACTGATCAACTGACCAATATTTTTTCTTTCCCAAAGGAAGGAATGTTTGGGATGTTATTGCTCTCAGCTGCATACATTTAAAGAGGAAGGAGTGTGGGGTTGGGTTTAAAGCTTGTCTTGTTTTTGTCTATCTATCCATCCACCCATCCATTCATCTATCTATCTACAATTATCAAATACACAAAAATGTTTATTGTTGTACTCAGGTATACAATACAATAGGGGAGACAAATCTGTCAAAGTTTCGGGTTGATGATGATGTTAAGTTTGAAAAATAGGATTCTGTGATATCGATCGGACAGTCCAGTCCTTATTTCACTTATGAGCCATACAAGAACAGGTTTTTGAAAGCAGTTGCTGAACCTTGATATTCTGTCAAATCAAATCAACCACCAATAACTTGCCATCTAGCACAAAGCAAAACATAAGATTGTGCCGTAATTTGCCTTTGAAGTCATTGTAAGCCTCATTGAGCCCATCTTACACAGAAAAAACGAACAGCTCACTGCTTCCTGTTTGACTGCTTCAAGATTATATTTCCTCAGGAGACCTCAATGTATTCGACTGACCTCCGTTTATCTCTCCTCCTGCCCCTCAGATAGCTTACCAGTGGCTCATCAGTTGAGGCTGACTGATGTATTGATTTAGCAAATTAATCGGCACAGTAACTAGTAAAAAATGACAATACAGTACAGTAATAAAACAATACTAACAATTATGAATGTTGATGGAGCTTTTATTTTGTTCCTCTGTGTTTCTTTTTTGTTGACAGCAGCACATTTTTAAATTATTCTCATTACTAATTCGGGAAGATGCATGTATCACATTGTCACATGCCTTGTAAAAATTCATAAAAATGTTATTGAGCAACTGACGATTAACAGTTTAAGTGCATATTTCCCTCTTGGTTTGGACTTTGAACCCTGGTGACGTGAGCTCGCGCAGCACTATTTGAACACATGCAGTCTGTGCGTTTCTTAGAAAAAATATAAAGTTCTGCAGTTTATTTGTTTAATGCCATTTCGCAGTTTACATCATCATAAAATAACCAGCAACAACTACACCTTTCCCTTCTCATCGGTCTCTCGCTGTCGGTGCTTGTAATGATTTTTGCATCTTTCTCGGTTTTCGCTTATTCGGCAGAACACAGAAAGAGTTTTTTTTTTTTGCTATCGGCCGACGAACATTAGGTGCATCCCTAGTAAATACTTCATATCATTGATATTGTGATAAGACAATTTTTATCATGTAAAAATGTATACCGGTATTATCGTGACTGGTTGTTTGTTTTGGGACACTTCAGATGGGGATTTAAAACATTGAAAACTAAAAGGTGTGTATGCATTAAACTGTAATGCATGTTTTCATATCATTACTAAGTAATTAATTTGCTGACTAGATCCGGGTTTAGTGGAGACAGAAACCAGCAGTACCAAGGCTGAGAATGTGCGAACATAAGCAGCACCTCAAATTGTTAAAACAATGTGACCAAAGCACATGCAAGTCTGACACAAATTGGCACGATTGTTACCATTTATTTGCATTAGTTTATATTAGGGATGGGCATGATTAATCGACGATCGATAATTGATCGTTAAGATTTTCCTCGATCATGTTAATTTGTTATCGATTAATCTAAAGCATTTTTTTTAATCTAATGCAGGTTGCGTTGCGTAGTGCGAGTCTTCAAGCAATTAAATGAATTTCACTGTGTGGCAGCAATTAAATATTTTACCACCATGGGGCAATATTTGACACCCTACTCGGTTATCTGTGATCTTCCGTTTTGATTTCAAAGAATAATCATGAAGATGTCACGGCGAAGTGTGGCGTGGGACCATTTTGATTTAAAAAGCGAACTAGTTAACTGCAAACATTGCGATACCGTGTTTAAGTACAACACGGCCACGGCTCAAATGATGTACCTGTGCATCCCGGCAAATTTTCATGAGGCTCAGTCTTTGTCTCCGCTGGTCGTCATGTACAAACATTTCATTAAAATGAACCGTAACTCCGTGAATACTCAACGAAGAGACATGAGAGAGATATCTATAGAAAGCCTGGAATGTCTACTTTTAAACTAAACAAGTGCTTCCGAAAAACAAATATTCTGAGATAAAGTAATCCATATGAAAACAACGCAATGTCTGTTTTTCATATCTTCCTTCATTATATTTAATGTGACCACGCCCCCGCGCTGAACGCGCTATTCAGATTCAAACTGAAGCGCGCGCTTGAATACGCCCACACAGAAGAAAAGGCAGCGAGACTGTTCTTCAAGTTTTTATTTTATTTTACTGTTTGCTTCGCGATGAGAGGACTAAGACATAATTCACCCCAAAAAGATGTGATGTGGTTTGATGATTTGAGAAATGGATTTCCTCAGAAAAAAGAATGAAGCACTTTATTCAGACTCAAAACGCATATATGCGTTAATCGACTCGAAAGGGTTAAGAACGCCTGCTAGCAGCTGCAGGTTCCGCTCAGTGTTAATTTTGACACAAAATTTTAATTTAGTTTTAGTCTTAGTCTTTTGACTATAATTCTGTTTCGTTTTAGTCAAGTTTTAGTCATCTGATTTGTTTTAATTTTAGTCTTATTTTAGTCGACTAAAATTGCTTGGTATTTTAGTCGACTAAAATTGCTTGGTATTTAGTCGACTAAAATAAGACTAAAATCAATAACAGATTTACTAGACAATTTTTTACAGCTGGTATAGGAAACAAACTTAACCAAAATATATAAAACACAAATTCAACTTTATTTCAACACAACTGTGTCTTTATTTCGATTCAAAAGCTTTTATGCAGCAACAAACACTGTCATGATAATGTAAACAATAACTAGCTGCCAATTGACCATCAATAAAAGAAAAATAAAGTTAGGTCCAGGACCTTAAAGCTTACAGCTGAGCTGAACAATAAGTGCATACATTTAAAGTAAATATTTAATAAGTTGGCAGCTAGGTGGATAAAAAAAGTAACAAGATTTTATAAGGTATTCATTTGTCTAGCAATATTGTATGTTTTAAATACTACAATATTGCTAGATTTGTATGTATAATGATAGGATGTGAACATTCATGTTTCACATGACTAATATAGAAATATTTGTGATATTGTCAACAAGTAGAACATTATAAAATATACTAAACATTAGTATTAATCAAATGTATTTATCATGATATTACGTATTAGTATTGTGCTCTCATCTAATTTGAAGAAGGGGCTATTTTACAGTACTTTTCAGTTCGTAATATTTAATGCTACAACATCTATGCACTGCAGTTTTTCAGTTTTGCTTAGCTCAATAAACAAAAGAACATCGTTGTGAAATTACATTTGAGAAAATGTCCGGGTGTCTCGTCTGTAAATGTCTTTTCAAATTGGTTGTGTTCTTGCCACGAATGAGCGCTCCGCGTGCTTTACACTTCGTTTTGTTTTGTTCGTCGTCAAACGTGAAGTGAGCTGTGGACATTTTGTCGCTCTTTTAGACATCACCTCTTCGAATGCCATCTTCCCGGGAGCTCATTTAAAAACTGAAAACCTTCGCTTCACGTCTCAATAAGTCAGGCTCTGATTGGTTCTCTTCTCTCATGCAGTCTGTTCTGTTTTGCCGGTTCTTTTGCTCATTCCTCGCATCTCTCCCGTCTGCTGATTTGATTTTCGTCACAGTCTATTTTCGTCCCGTCCTTTATTCGTTGACGATAATGTTAATCAATTTAGTCATAGTTTTAGTCTCCATCAGTGCCTTCTATTTTAGTTTTCGTTTCGTTTTCGTCCGCAAAAATATGTTCGTGACGAAAATAATGACGAAAATATTTAGTCAACGAAATTAACACTGGTTCCGCTGCTTTAGAGCACTGCATATGCACGCGGATATATGTTCGGTTTGCCTGAACGTAGTTTAACTGTCTGCCACAAGTTGATCTTGTAATAAAGGTCTCACCGAGGAAAAACACGCTGTATTTTTGTATTCATTGCATTTTTTTATTATAAAAATTAAATAATTATAAAAATATTAATGATTAATCGATAGTCGATCGTTAATTCTCCCGACGATCGACTAAGAAAATTTAATCGAATGCCCATCCCTAGTTTATATCCAGCTAGATAAAGCTTTTGTTAGCCAGCGAGGTTGCAGAGTGATGTGAGAAAACAATCTGATACATTGATTCTTCCGACTGAAATCCTGCCCTGCCATATTGTCTTCACCCTATTCTGTAAAATTATGTGCTGTGTATTTTTCAGTGAAATGTTTGTCTTTTTGTGGCTCTAATAAAGTCTGAATGCTTTATATGGCAACTTATAATATACATTTTTCTTTCGGATTCATCTATGCAACTTTAAGGTTAACTTTTGCCTATTTGTTGATTAAATAAAGAGTTTTAGACAGTGCTTGAATTGAACGTGAAGCTTCCGGTGTGTGATATCTGCGAGTTTGTCTGCGCGGTGCTGTGCTTTTTAACCCAGTGACCTCTACTCATCAGTCTAAACAAGAAGGCGAGCTCAGAAAGATTATTTTGCTCTTAGTCCACCCCATATAAAAACAGAAAAAAATGAGAGACAAAAATGAATGCAGTGTCTTACCATTTATCTTTTTCACTGTTTCCTCACCAGCTGCAGCTGTCATTAGGGGTCTGGCAACATAACAAACCACACTTGGCTAATGGGTAGTGAGACAGAAAATCACCTGCCAATATGCAGAGGTAACTTAGTGTCCAATAAAAGCCATTCCAGCAAAGCCCCCAATCAGACATGAAGCATCAAGCCAAAGAGAATCTGTAGCAGCCTCAAACCCGACTGTGGCCAGTGTGTATTGATGCATATCTTGTAGCAATATTTCCCCGTGCATAGCAATTTATGATGCTTGAACAAGTAAATGACCCTGAAATATGGGCTAATTTGGCCGCATTTACACTTGGCATTAACGTGCGATGACCCGTCGATCATCAGTCAATCAGAACATGGTGCATTTACACTTGGCAACATCAACTGACTTTTCTGTCTGGATAACCAACCAAGAACGACCCGGTGCATAATCAACCTGAAGTGGTGGGTTTTCTTTTGAAAAGCATTTTCAGTCACCGGAAATCTTACAAATCAAAGATAATTGGAGTCTCACTAGTAGTCTCAACACGGGTGTTCTCCGTCTTTTTTCTGACAGTTCGCGAGAGGGGGGCAAGAACAAAATAGTAACAAAAGCAATGGTAATATCTAAATAAAATGTAAAAAATACTATTTAAAATCAACATAGATACATTAATTTATATAACAAAACAAAGTTTTAATGGTTTAATTCAGTTGAAAAAAGCTCTACAATATAAGTTAACACTTGCAGGTTGCAATTTGAGAGGTTAAGTCTCATGTGGACGTGTAAACAATCCATTGATTCGCTACTACCCAAAGAACAGAAAAATCCATTTGTAAAAAGAAACAAAGATGAAAGGACGGACTGGAACCATGTGACGTGTAATATGTTTCTAATTGATCCAGGCAGGAAATGTGAACTGGAGTTATGTTGGGACATGGATTGCAGTGGTGTTGTTGTCATATGAAGTGAGGTTGGAGAGGGCCAGCAAGGGTTGAGGAAATAAAATTGGCTGCCTGTGTTTTTCTTAATAGCTGTGATTTTCCTCTGTGTGGCTGCATGTGAGGCCGTAATGTATTCTCATTTGAGATGAACACATGTTAGGAGACCAGCTGCACAGAATCAAATTAGTGTCGTGTCTGAACGTAGTTTGTAGCGATCCGGTAAAGATTTACTGTTAACCTGGTTTATTTTATTCACACAAATGCTTGATGGTTTTAGATCTTCTGAAAATGTCTGACATAACATTGTAGATTTTATTTGTTTTTGAAGCAGCCCTCAAGTCTCAGTGCTGTTAGTGATTGCTTTAGCTGAACCTGGGTTCAATTTCACCTCCTTTCCGCTCTCAATCACAGGACATTTTCTTGATCAACACAAGTACCACCACAATTTGTAGGAAAGACACTTGAAGAAGGCACACGTTGCTATTTACTTGCTTGTTTTTGTCCTTTCAGTTTTATTACCACAGCTGGTCATGAACAGAACAGCACTTGTGTGTGTCTGCATTGGAGATAATGGAGCTGCGCATCAAACAATTTCTGCTGATGAACAGCAGTGAAATACTTTATACTGTAACAGAGCAAATATCTGTCATCGACAGTGAGGTAATTGCTGTTATGCAGGACCACATGCTTGTTTTAATTTAAGTATTTGTTTATTTTGGAAATATAATGTCAGAAACATGCAATAATTAATATTAAAGCACTACTATTTAGCAGTAGAGAAAGCCTACTAGAGTGTGTTTACTTTTGAAATGTTTACATTATCATACACATTTCTCTAATCTGTAATTTTATCAAACAAGATGGAATATTTCAGAGGGAAACAAACCCAACGTATACCACAAAACACCCCAGAATTCTTCAAACTGTCACTTCCTCATAGAGGATGCCATTAAATGTTTGCTTTTGCTGCTAACGGAGAAAAAAAAAAAAAAACACACAAAAAAACTATAAATTACTTATAATCAACATAGGAACACAAAAGAAAATATTTTGTCTAATTCAGTACTTTATGACAATATAATATATCACACTGTCTAACGTTTCCGTCTTTTTCGTCAATTTCTATTTTTAGATATTGTGATTTGAATATTTTCCCAATGTAGAAGAATATCTTCCCTTTTCTCTTCCTCTATCTAGCATGTCTATCGCTGCAAACTTTACCTCTTAGCCAGATTTAAATACAGTAGATGTGAAGTGTCTTGTCATCATCAGCAGTTCTCATGTGCACTTCTGTCAGGAGAATTAGGCACATATCTGTCTAATGGGGTTTTCTGTCGAGAAGATCTGCTGTGGATGAATGACTCGGCATCTGTCTGAAAGCTTTTCCTGGAATTTAACGTGTGCATTATGTGATATCGTGGTGTTAAAAACTACTCATTGTAGATGAACCTGAAAAATTTTCTTGGGGTGATGCAAATATTACATTGTGTTTCAGATACAGCAAAAGAACAGGTTCCAGCTGTTCAGGTTTCCAAACCTGAGATATATCTTTCTGACTCCCACAGGGTGAGATACCTGGTTGCAGTGCAGGTGGTCTGATGCTAGGATTGTGTTGCTTCTGCTGATGGTATCTAGCATTCCTAAGCTTGCTCATGCCTGTCGTGGTTGTGCAGACATGTAAAAAAAAAAAAAAAATAGTTAAAATGTCTTGAAGGCAGCAGATGTGTTCTGTCATACTTTGATTTCATCTTATGTTTGACACTGTTTTATTTCTGGTTGAGAAGAATCAGTTTAGAATTGTTTTCAGAGCTTTTGGTCTGTATAGAACCATGGAAAGGGGACCAATGCTTTAAACAGGAGTTAAACGTAATGTGTACAGTATTATGTACAGTGTATATAGTATTTTATTTTTCATTTTAGACTAGATATATTAGTCATTGTATAACAGTATGAATTGTTCAACAAAATGCCAAGCTTTTCACATTGCAATGGAAATAAAGTAATGAATTATGATCATGATACATCAATTAAATCATAATGCAGTAATATTTGATGATATCAGATCATATAATATTTAGAATAGAATCATTCAAATAATTATTCCAATCATTATTGTTGAATGTCATAATCATATTAATTGTATTTATTAACTAAATCAAAATATTATTGCGTTGTATTTTAATGTATATTTTATTTATTTATTCAAACATTATGTTGACGACTTCTGTTATAGATGACAAATAATTTAGTATTCATTTTATTCTTAAAGTTGAGGATGTGCATGTCAAGGGTACAACAAATATCAAAATATCAGAAATATCAAATGGCAGCTTTACATTTGTTTTCCAACAAATTCGTTTTTCTGCAATTGTTTCATTTTACTTTATGGTTGAGTTGTTGACTTGATTGTATATTTAATGTAACTTTATTAATATACACCCACAATAATTAATGCTGATGTGTCCCCAATGCCCGATGATGAAAAGCAGACGTACCAAAGGATCAATTTGGTTTTTAAATTCACACTGATCAACTCTCATGCCCTACATTGTCTGATTAGAATTAATGGAGACAGGGGTTTCTAGGAAGCACATGTCCTCCGGCTCTGCATTTAATTTGTGAAAACCATAATGCTCTGACTAGCTATTGGACAAGATCCCAATTTGATTTTGCAGACATGAACTAGTGCCAGATCACTTAACCAGCCTCTGAACCATCATTATTGGCTCTGAAAATTTGGGTCCATTATTATGTTCAAAATGGCAGAAGACATTTACATTAAAAGTGTCTTCTAATATCAGTATTCATGTCTTTATTATAAAAATCAGACATTTATTTAGCAGCTACATGGTCAGGTGCTGTAGGAATAATATAGTAAGGGCAAAGCCTCATAACAGCATCCATTTGGATGACTGCATTAACTTTTGCATCATGTTCTTCAGTAGGGATTCTCCCCATTTTACTTAGAGAGCAGAGAGTGGACATGAGAACATGCATTTGAATATTTTCTTGTTTTGCATTTGTGCATTTGCAGGCTTTGCATTTAGTCCATTCAAATGTAATGAAATTGAAAACAAAAACAGACAGGCAGTGTTTATTTCTCTTTTATGAAAGATAAAACGAAACCTGATTTTACCAGCTCTTACTAGGTAAGATGGTAGCTTCATGTAGAGCCCTGAGCTTTTGGAAGAGTGAACATGCTTAGTCACTGAGTAAAAAAAATAAAAATCTGGTTGTGTATTAAGTACAGCTAGACTAAAAAGATACTTTAATAAGGATTTCTCACTGCTTTAGATGGCATATGACATGGAAAATATAAATTCTTCAAAAAGACATCTTATTAAGATTACTTTTAAATTTGTGTGCACATTCCAGCACTTTTGCCCTATCTAGATCATGAATTAGTCTAAAGGGTGAATCACAAATTGTATAAAATGTTATGCAGATGACTCTAAAGGAAGTTATGCAGAAACTAAAGGAAAGGAGAAAATGATAAAGATAAAAATGCAAATACTGTATTGGATTTTATTTGGTTCTGTTTCCTGGGCACCATGTTCTGAAGCTATCGTTACCATATGATGCTGAAGAATTTCTCACAAGGTTCTCTGACAGATGGATAGTTTTGGCATTTTACCCAAATTGGATACAGTTTAAACACACTTCTCTTTAAATGGGGATTTTGTTCTCTCTCACATTAGAGGTGTTGACTCTTGTTGTATCCAACAGTCATGCACCAATGTCATAATTCCAGTTATTGCAAGACAAAATCATCAAACATGTTAAGGTACCTCGTGTTCAAATTCCACAATTTGGAAATTTTTTATATACGAAATTAAAATTACTGTATTTTCCGGACAATAAGTCACACTTTTTTTCATAGTTTGGCTGGTCCTGCGACTTATAGTCAGGTGCGATTTATTTATCAAAATTAACTTGACATGAACTAAGAGAAATGAACCAAGAGAAAACATTACAGTCTACAGCCTCGACAGGGCGCTCTATGCTGCTCAGTGCTCCTGTAGTCTACACTGAAAATTCAGGGATTCATTGAAGTGGAATACGATTGCGGGAGCTTGGTGAACTTGCTTAACGTTACCGGTAACTGTTGGACTCGCTGGCTTGTGTTAATTTTAGCCTATTCAGCCTCCCGGGTATGTTCTTTATGCTATTGTGTAGCTAACTGTTAATGTGTTATGTTAACTTATAGTCCAGTGTGACTAATATCTGTTTTTTTTCCTCGTCATGAATTATTTTTGGACTGATGCGACTTATACTTAGGTGCGACTTATAGTCATAAAAATACAGTATCTCTACTAAATGTTTCCTTTATTATTTATTTATTTATTATTTATTTATTTATTTATTATTATTCTACTTTTTTTTTTTACAGTTTATATCATTATTAGGGGTGGCACGGTTAAACTTTTTCATGGTTTGGTTTATATCACGGTTTAAGAGTCACTGTTTCAGTACAGTTTGGTATGTGCTATGTTTTTGGGAAAACTAAACTTTAAAGAGCCACACAGATGGGAAATCAAAAATTACCTGTATTACAGTGTATGATGTAGCTGTCCATCAGTGTAAACAATGTGCAAAGTATTTAAACCAAAAAGTACACAATTTATAAAGTTATTGGCTTCTAAAGTAAGGAGTCGACTCTGAATCGCTGAAACGAGTCGTTATAGATTTCAAATCTTTTGCCTTTCTCTATGTACGTCACTAGAACACTTTGCATAATAAACTCCGCCTACCGTCTTGGCAGAAACGAAGCTCTGACCTGCCCCACCCCCCACACACAGACGCTCTGGTTGGTGTGATAGCATCATGTCGAGGAGACAGTGTGTTTTTAATTGTAAAGGCAAGTTTGTTTTATTTTCACTGCCAAAGAATGAAGATCAGAAGAATCAATGGCTAAAATTAATTTTTACCACAATACCAGAGCAGTACAACAAATCCCTTTTGTTGTGTTCACAACATTTCACTGATGACTGCTTTTCTAATCTCGGCGAGTTCAAGGCGGGATTTTCAAAGTGTTAGGCCATAAAAGAGGGTTCATTACCAACTTTATTTGGACCAACAAGCATCTCCGAATCACAACCTGTAAGTATGATTATATAGTTATGTGTTTGTTTTCTCCCGAGCGTTGTATCAGTATGTGTGCTGTCTGCAGCCTTTTTCTGCGCTGATCGTCATTTACAAACACGTCATTAAAATGAAGTGTAACTCCGTGAATACTCATCGAAGATACATGAAAGAGATATCTATAGAAAGCTTGACATGTCTACTTTAAAACTAAACAAGTGCTGCTGAAAATATTCTGTGATAAAGTAATGCATATGAAAACAACGCGATGTCCGTTTTTCACGTCTCCCTTCATTATATCTAATGTGACCACGCCCCCGCGCCGAACGCGCTATTCAGATTCTAACTGAAGCGCGCGGCTTGAATACACCCACACAGAAGAAAAAGCAGCGAGACTGTTCAAGTTTTTTATTTTACTGTTTGCTTCGCGATGAGAGGAATAAGACATAATTCACCCCAAAAAGATGCTAACGCATTGTTTACCGTGAAGTTGTGTGCGGAACAACAGTTGACCAATCAGAACACAGTATGCTATCGAAAGGTGGGGTTTAAGGAAACTGAATCTTTTGAACAGCTTCGCGCGAACCGTTTGTGGATCTCTGAGAATTTAGGTAATTTTAAAATGATGTTTTGACAATGAAAATGTTTTTTAACCTTGGATGGATTTAAACCTGTTGTTTAAAGGACTTATAAACAGTGATAGGAAGCTTAGAATTTTCATCTTACTGGCTCTTTAAATTGTTATATATTTATATATATATATATATTATATATATATATATATATATATATAAATATAATATATATATATATATATATATATATATATATATATATATATATATATATATATATATATATATATATATAAGAATATTCTATCCAACTACAAGCAACAACAAAAATAAAATACAAAAAAATACAAAAAATAAAGTAGATTTTTTTTTTTTTAGGTAGGTCTAGCATTAGTTTTTTGGGGCACAGAAATTGAATAAAGCAATCAAATGTAAAAGAGCATTGCATATTGGACTATATATATATATATATATATATATATATATATATATATATATATATATATATTATATATATATTAAAGATTATTCTTATTAAAGTTACAAAAGCTTTTTAATTAAGAGCAGTGAGTGATTTCTTTGTTGTTGCTGTTTGATTAATATAAAGACTGTCACTTCAAGAGAATGCACTGATCCAGTAGGCCTATGTTCAGCCGGCTATGTCTGCTGTAGGAGACTTACCAAGACGGGCATTTTGACCTAATATTTGTCAGAATTTGTCCATTTAAACACAATACTCACAGTATCCTGTGAGTGATTTTCTATTTGTCTTTTGTTGTTTGATTTAAACAGACAGTAGCAGGTATATAAAGTAGGCTGCTGTCACTTTAAGACTGAATGCAAGGATCCAGTATAGTATTAGACCATTTGCATTCACTTAAGACATAACTGACTGACATTAAACTGCCATTTTGACAATGTTGTGTGTATTTGAATAGTTTAAGTGTAATAAATGGTGAAAAATAACTAAATCTGGTACTTTTGAGCTGTCATATAGTTAGCTTTGTGTGCGTGAGCTTTGGGTTTAAGAGCACAGAAAAGAGCATGTGAGTTCTGCTTTGTTTTTTTCCACATTAGCATTATTTTTATAATAATTTTATATAGAGTTTGAAATTTTTATAAGCTGCAGCCAAGTTTTGAAACCAAACTGTTGGACATGTCTAAATAAAATTTAAAACCCTGATCTGTGTGATTGTCATTTTTTAAACATTAAATAAACACTAAAATACCAAAACGAAATTTATGTATACAATTAATAAAATATAATCTAACCATGGGAAACAAATTGCTAATAAAGCTCTCATGCTTAGGACACTCACATTCAAAATGTGAATATTTCCATGTCAAAGCTGAAATGCAGACCTGAACCATCCCGATCATGTGTTCTTGCTTTTTGGGGATGTCATTGAGTTGCTCATTATATAACCTTACGCAATTTGGCGAAAGATCAACTAGAAGACCAGATTTCACCAGCTTTCCTTACGAACCCAAACATGCCCTCTCAGCACTGATAACATTGCAACACCAACCTCGACCTTAAACGACTTTAATTATTTAAACATTTTCATTTAATGAACACACTTTGATAAACGCAAGCATGAAATCAGTATATGAAATGTCTAAATTAAATTCTATATTTATCTTTTTATTTTATTGTTAAATGTTCTTTTGTGGAAATATAACATTGAGAATTCATTTCCTCCTGTGAGCATTTTTTTATTTTCTCATCAGGCTGTTTTTATGCTTTAATATCGGGTGTGATATATAACACAACTGTATCAGCTGCTGCAGGTCAGCTGGATGAATCATTACTGCTGATACTAATATTATGGTGCTCAGAGGGACTACAATATTAGCTTGTGGAACAACATTATTTGCTTCTGGAATCGTCTTGTTGCTCCTCCACCCCAGCAAACACACACACACACACACACACACCTAAACACCAACATTATCTCAGTGTTGCTGCTGCAAACTGATGAATATTTGATTCTGCTTCATCCTCTGTGCCTCTGTGAGCGTGCCCAGATATGTGAAAGTGCTTGCATTGTGTTTGTGTGTGTGTGTGTGTGTGTGTGATCCTGAAGGTAAAGAGATGTATTTCTGTATTCTCCTTTCTTGGATTTTTGCGCTTAGTACACAGGTCTTTCTAGAATGCCTTGAGGGAAGGATGGTGGGCTTTGCTGGGGAAGTGGGTTGGATGCTGGAACAAGCAAAAGCCGTTGTATTACCTTTTAAAGACAATCAATTATCGTGACCTGCTTTGCCTCCCTGTGGGGGCTCCACCGATCCTCGAGAGTGGGCCAGGCGGCTTCGACGTATGAGTCAGTGTTTGGAAGTGACAGGGCATTAGTTTACACAGCCCAACTCATCACAGCGCCTCCATGATCTCCAGTGTCAGTGGAGGAATCACATAAGAAACAGGGAAGCAGGGATTACATTGCTAAGGAGTTTAGGGGTAATGTGCTCTCAGTCCACAAATGTCATGGTGGTGCGTGTGAGTTTCATCAGAAATGCAAGTCAACAGTGACAGTTGAGGCTGCGTTTAAGCAAAAACTACTGATAATTCAGAATTGATTTAGTTTAAGACGGATTTTTAGAATAGTTCATTAATTATTACTGTGGTCTCCAGTGTTGCTTGATGCTTCATAAATCAATGTAATATGCTGATTTGGTGCTCAAGATACATTTCTTATAATTATTAATATTCAAAACAGCTGTGCTGCTTAATATTCTTTTATTAAAACCGAGATATGCGTTGTTATGTTTTTTTCTTTCAAGATTTTTAGATGAATAGAAAATTCAAAAGAACACCATTTAGTCTATGTTAAATATAAATGATTTCTTATCTTGAGAAATGTCTATTTTTTAATTTCATGTGTCTTTGTTGAATAAAAGTACCAGTCTCTCTAAAAAAAATCTGCTGAACTGTACTTTATATTGTGGTTTACAGTTTTGTGACTTTTTTTGCAATGTATAAATGAAATGTAAAATAAAGTGACTTAAAGGGGGGGGGGTGGTGAAATGCTCGTTTTCACTCAATATCCTGTTAATCTTGAGTACCTATAGAGTAGTACTGCATCCTTCCTAACTCCAAAAAGTCTTTGGTTTTATTATATTCATAAGAGAAAGATAGTCTGTACCGATTTTTCCCGGAAAAACACGAGCGCCTGGAGGCGTGACGTGTGGGCGGAGCTAAAGAATCACGAGCGCCAGTAGGCTTTTGCGTTGAGAGCGTTTGGAAGCTGAGGAAAAAAAACAACCAAAACAAACCATGGCTAACAGTCAGATTCAGCGTATATTTATAATCCAGAATCATATCCAGAGGCTGAAATTTAGAAGAGCAGCCTCAGCAACGACGTCTCTATGTGGTATGTACTTAAACTGTATATATTTGCTTATCGGTTTTGGAAAATGACTAAGTTCCACTTTGTCGTCTTTTTTTTTTTTTTTAAGCTGTAACGTTACATGTGGAAAGTGCAGTTTGATGAAAACATCGCATGTTGTTTACTTGATGTGCTTACACGCCGATAGCTAAGTTAACACAGAGATATTTGAAGCAGTTTTACTCACCGCATGCGGTTCCAACACACGATCGTGACCCTTTTTCGTTGGGACTGCATTATCCTTAAGAAATAAACGATGTGCAAATCCGGCGTCAAACTGGGCTTTGTTTGTAAAACAAGCATCTTCGAAATGCAGGGAACAAACAAAAACACTTGCACAACTCCGTTGATGCTCTGTAAAAATAAACTCCATCCTCTGGTCCCTTAATGCTGTTTCTCTTTTGGTAATCTGTGCAGGGTTGTCTTGCCCTGGCAACCAAAAACACACTCCTTTTCTGACATTCCGCGACGCTCTCGCTGTGATCAGTGAATGTCTCGTCTCTGCTCTGCTATACGGGAGCGCGCGCTCTTCCGGCAGACGTGCCCGTAGGACCCATATAAGGAAATTCCACTCCATCTAACGTCACACAGAGCCATACTCAAAAAAAAAAACTTTCCGAAACTTGTGACAAACCGGAAGGAGTATTTTTGTAACAGAAATACTCCTTCAAACGTACAACTTAATTTTTGAAACTTTGTCCATGTTTAGTATGGGAATCCAACTCTTTAACAGTGTAAAAAACTCAGTATGCATGAAATAGCATTTCACCCCCCCTTTAAATTTATGTATTTGCATACGTCTGTCTATATCTATATCTGTCTGTATGTCTATCAGGGGAAGTCGTGGCCTAATGGTTAGAGGGTTGGACTCCCAATCGAAGGGTTGTGAGTTCTAGTCTCGGGCCGGACGGAATTGGGGGTGGGGGTAGTGCATGAACAGCTCTCTCTCCACCTTCAATACCACGACTTAGGTGCCCTTGAGCAAGGCATCGAACCCCCAACTCCTCCCCGGGCGCCGCAGCATAAATGGCTGCCCACTGCTCCGGGTGTGTGTTCACAGTGTGTGTGTTCACTGCTCTGTGTGTGTGCATTTCGGATGGGTTAAATGCAGAGCACAAATTCTGAGTATGGGTCACCATACTTGGCTGAATTTTACTTCACTTCACTTCATATCTCTATTGCAGTCTAGGCTGTATTTCTACGTATATAAAAAGTATGTATTTCTATATTGCTGATAAAACTTAAAACAAGATGAGCAAATTAGGGTCACTTGTATTGTGTGCTGTACAAAATGTAAATGAAGACAGGAATTGGGGATTTCTAACTTTCTTTCTTTTTTTTCTGTTTAGTGGTGGATTTGCAAGGCTGTCCACACTCCCGGTTTGTAGTCCCTCCAAAAACCACACACTGGGTGGCCATTATGCAGAGAGGGAAGTGCACCTTCAAGGAGAAGATCCTTAACGCAGCTGCGTTTAATGCCTCGGCTGTCATTATCTACAATAACAGCACCAAAGAAGACACAGTCACGATGGCTCATGAAGGTGAGCGCCATAATCAATGTATTCTCATTATGAATAATGCAGCTCTCTTCTTCTAATCTGCGCCGTGTACTTAGTGTCATGCAGACTTCTTTAGTCAGTTCCATTAGACAGGACTCGAAGCTTGTTCCTGTTATAGTCATGTTAAAAATACATACATTTAACATGCAGAAGTTTTGTTCAGAATGCATGTAAATGGATCTCTGTAATGCTTGCAGCTGATTTTAATGCAGTGAGGTACATTATCTGGAAAAATCATTGTCCGAGGACTAAATGGGGAGAGTGTGTACCATGTGCGTGTATGTGTGTGTGTCAGTGCAACAGAAAAACAGCTTCATTCTGCAGGAAAAATGTACACCAATTACCAAATGGCTTAAAATCATATTAAATGGTTGTTGTTGTTTTAAATCTAAAGATACAGAAAGTGTTGTGTGAGGGGCAGTTAGGGTTAGAGGTAGAGAATACAATTTGTACTGTATAAAAACATTATAAACAATTTGCAACTGTGTGTGTGTGTGCGCGCATGTGTAGCTGTCACACCAGTTTGAGTTTTGAGCAGTGGATGTTTTGAGTGAAAATGTTGCTGTGCTTAGCAAAAACATACTTGTTGTTATTATAATTTTTTTGTTTAAAAAAGCATTTTGGAAAAAGCAACAGCTGACACAGGAATTTCAGTGCCCATTACATTCCATTAATGTTTACTCAGACCACTCAGATGGTAACCGGACCTGATTCACCCCACCTCAATACATCAAGCTACATATAATACATTATGGTTTGTTTATTATGAATTATGCAAGTATATATATATATATATATATATATATATATATATATATATATATATATATATATATATATATATATATATAAATATATATATATAATACTTGCATGTAACATCAATAATGCTATTGAAATGTATTGTAGCCCTGTTAGATAGTCCATCAGATTGTAATATACGGTTTAATTTGATTTTGAGTATTGAAGTATCTAACAGTGATTACTGGCACTTTTTCTACGTTTATTATTTTTTTATCAGTCGGGCTGAGGTATTGTATACTTTTTTTAGTTCGTCTGTGTACACATGCTAACTGACGTTGGTTATGGTTGCATCACGACTATTCAAAATGTCTTCCTATGTTTGTGCTTTTTTAGATGCTTTGAAACTTCTCGAAACTTCTGTGTTGTGTTGCATTTATGTGGTGCCCTGTCTAGTTGATTTTGAATGCAAGAACACATCCTGTATGAACGTTTCCTCACTCATTCTGTGCTGCCTGCTCACTGTGACTGTGTGTGTGATTGCGGTTTGTCGAGTTGTGTTGCTTTTAGTAGCAGATGGGACTGGAGGGTTGTCAGTGCAAGGATTTTGTTATTTTTTTATGTTACGAGAAAATATATGGATGATTCTCAATTGTATAGAATCAAAACGGCAGCCTTGAGGAGAATGAGCATTCAGGATTTTTGCTGAATAATGTTATATTTTCAAATGTTCTACTGTTTGCCAAGCTTTGGAAGTGTTTGTTTTTTTGTATGTAGGTATTTCATAATATGTCTTGGGGTTATAAACCTGCAATGAGAGTGTGACAAAGACCATTTGTTTGGTTTTTGAGAACATTCGGACACGATGAAGGACTGTGTGTACTGCAGGTGCACTCTCTCCACACATACACTTCGAGCTTGGCACACATCCAAGAGCTTAGGATGCACAGGGCACATATGATTCAACCTAAAGCTTATCAGTAGTGTATTAGGATGTATAAAGTGGTGGGCTGAGGGAGGATCTGGAAGAAGGGGAAGATATTGGGTGTAAGATGGTGAGTCATGGCAGATCGATGAGATGTTTAAATATAGCAGGATTGCTTGATTTATTTAGAGGGTCCTTTTCCGCTACCACCTATGGGAATGAAACCTGTATGTACCAGCTGTTAAATTTTGAGGTACCTCACGAATCAGTTGGATTTGGATTCATAGTGTCATGAGACAACGGTTCTTTTTTTTTGCATTTAAATTTTTTTTATCAACAGCACAAGGATGCAAGTAGTGTTGTCACGGTACCAAAATTTCAGTATTCAGTACCGAGACCAATGAAAATCCACAGTTCTCGATACCAATTTCAGTACCAAAGCAAAACACTAAAAACACTGTTAGCACTAAAAATAAAACCAATGGCATTCTTTATACTTATTTACAATTGTGTTTAAAGTTTTTCTACAAGTAATATAATTATGAAAAACAGTAAACAAGTTTCACCCAAATTTAATTTGTCTCTTAATGAAATTTAAACACATTTAATTTTTTGGTAAATAAAGGGGATTTGCTATTAAAATTAAAACATTGAAGAAATATTTTGTGATTTATTTCTTTTAAAAAAAAATAAAGTTTTATACATTTTTCAACAGTAGTAGCAGTATCACGTACATTCTACTAAATAATAGTAATATTTTTAGCACAATGCCTTTATGTAAAAATTTACTTTTATTTTGACGGGGTTACTGTGAATACCTTTAAATTGACACTGGTTTTACTCAAATGAAATGGTAAAATGCTTGTGAAGTGACTCGGAGCAGTTCTGGTGATGTTCTTTATGTATTTATGTCCTCATTACTACAAGCGCCACGCGCTTCAGTCTATGTAGTAAACAAACCGCACGTCTCTGCCATTCATTCATTCACACAGAGACGTGCAGAACATGCAGGATTCATAGTTCAACCAACTTTTGCAGCTTAACATTTACGGATACTGGTCCATATGGAGATTTGATTTGATTAATTTATGCTAACGTTGACAAATTCTGTGGCTCTCCATAGTAAGTTTAATTTTCATGACTATATTTTGAGATTCCATCCATGTTTTCTGCTAAGGGGAAATTATAGCGCTGTATGCTTCAAGAACCAGGTTGACCGGGTATTCCGGTACTTCGAGAAACCTGGTACCGTGACATTTTCATTTTTTTAGTACCGACTTGGTACCGAAGTATCGGGTCTTTTGACAACACTAGATGCAAGTCTTGTTGAGTTGATGTGACTTATTGCCAAGTTCAGTGTTAAGATCTTATACAAGATCTTCAGCTTTTTTATAATGTGAATGGAATGCTGTATCAGAGCTACTAGTATCTAAGAAAGTTATTTTTTCTTTAAATTTAAATAAAGTTGATGTAATGAAAAAATACAAATCTTATATTAATTATCTTTTAAACTTAAAAGCTTAAAAAATTATACATTGGCGAATAACTAAAATAAAAGTAAAATAAATAAATAAATAAAAATTCAAAGGTAATTAGAAATAATAATAATAATAATAATAATAATAATAATAATAATAATAATAATAATCATAATAATAATAATAATGATAAAAGCAAATGATAATAGTACTGCTGTTTGTCCGGATCAGTCTAGAACATTTTTTGAAAAAAATAATTGCATTCCATCAGTGTATGGACTGATCCAGGTAGATGATACATGTAGGTTTCAGTCAAACATTCAGATCACTACTTTTAGATAAACATATTTTGTGCAATCACAGGAAGTTTGGGGTTGCATTTGTGCATGTGCGTGGGGGTGGGGGTGGAGGTGTTTTTTAAACCCTAATCCCACAAGCAAACTGACACACTATTTTCAAGAGCCACAAACATAATGTAGATTTTTAGATTTAGATTATAGAAATTTTTGCTGTCATTATGTTTATGTCAGGTTCTGTTATGATATTTTTATTGAAGAATAACCAAGGATTGTTTTGACCATACAAACCATAATCTTTTTTTTTTTTTTTTTTTCAGTGATGAAGTTTCAATGCTCTATTAGCTAATGTCAAAGATATACAAGCATCATTAGTTATTTTAAAGCTCTGCTCTAAATTTACTGGCACTCTAAGTTGCATGTTACATATTGTAAATATAGTAAGGAGAATTTGATTTTCCATATGAAGCCATGTGCCTTTCTCTCAGCATTGTTTGTACAATAGCATCAACACCTTTAAATATCTGTTCAAGAGATTACAGTTTAAAGAGTTAAAGAGACTGTGAAGAGACCAGTATTTTAAAACCAGTTAAATCCAGAGTGCATATAAATTCATAATGTCACATCCTCACATCCCCTTCAGTGTCGGTGTTAGTCAGCATGTGCAGGACTTAAGAACACCTTTGAGGGAGTTTCCCTTTTTAAAACAGATCAATATTTGCATGACTTGACCTTTATGGGAGGAACAATCAATAATAAATTAAATTAATTTCCACCGCTGTTATAAAGTGAGGCCATTTAGACTTCAATCTCTAATCTTTGGCTAATGTATTGAGTTCTCTACTGGGATTATATTGGATAATTATATTATTTGTAGCATAGCTCATTATATTTCATTTAATAATACTGTAAGTACCATCAACAGACTGTGCCTGTGGAAGTGACTTTGGTACCACGATGCATATCATGATATACATCTTGGTTTTCAAGCAACTTATGGAGAGAAAGGGCCTTGGAGTTGGTCAGAGCTTGGTCAGTCACCATTGGAGTAAATTGTCCCTGTCCTGCCTTAGACATCATCTTTACTGCTACCAAACTGCCTTCTAAGCCAGGGCAGCATGCTAAACAGTCACGTCTCATTCACACCTGCGCATAAACATACTGTAAGTGCTCATATACACCAGTACATATACAAATCAATACATAATGATATCAGCTGGGAGACTGCATAATTTAACTTTTGTTTTGCAAGATGAAACACATAATAATGTCAGACACACTAGCAGCCACATTCACACTGACATTCTCTGACATTCTTATTCACTCTTTGCTCCCTCATCACATTCAGGATTTGGCTGTAAGATGCAGCAGTTTTTATGCACAAGGGATGATGTACCCTTGATTACTTAATACTTCCATAACAAATGCATGCCTGTTCACCCTTTAGCCTTATGTTACAGTCTAAATCCACTGAAATTCTTAATAACCTTGAACATGAATCATATTCAGAGTGCTGATTGTATGTAGTTTTAAGCATATATATACGTACATATTGGGTCCTATCATACACCCGGCGCAATGCGATTCAAGGCACAGCACAAGTGTGTTTGCTAGTTTCAGTCTTGGGCCCATTCGCATTTTCCCGTCCAGCACCACGTTGTTGGAAAATGCATTTACAGCCATTTGGTCTAAAAAAGAGGTGTGTTCTAGCCTTTTTTTTTTTTGAGCGTTGGTAGAAAATGCGCCTCTGGGCGGGTCCACAGTGCGGGTTGACTTGGCTTACACACAGGGATGCGCATCACACAAACATGCCAAATATTAAAAACAAAAGGATTACAGTGTAAAAGTATATTATTGTGTAGGCTACATAAATATAAAAATGTAATGATGGATAGTCATTGCGTGCATTAGAATTAGGCTACCTATTTGCAATTCAGCCTATTAGGGGAGAGCAGGGGCGAAAGTACCATTTTTCAGAAAAACTTCATTTTAAAAGATAATGTTGTATACAGAGATATATTTTTGCTGTCGCCAGTAACTCAGAAGTGTGGTCTAACAATACCAGGTGGTATTTTGTAGAAATGTAGAAAGACTTCAGTATAATTTAACTTTGAACATAAGTTGAACATTATTACTTTCGACCCCATCGTTTGGGACGAAAGTAACATTCAGGTGGGTCAAAAGTAACACAACAATATAAGCTAGATTTTTTTCTGTTAGTCTTATTTTTCTTAAGTATACCTGATTTTGACCTTGTTAATAAGTAACTGCAAACATATTTTGTCCTTTATCTTTGCAAAAAAAATATTAAATTACATTTTCATATTTTCATTTTAAATTTAAGTTTAAGTTTCATCAGATGTCTTAAAACCTGACTATTTTTTATTGTACATTTCAATGTATTTTTATATAATAAAAAAAAATTCTACAGAATGCACAATATAAAATTTTTATCACATTAGCATAATAAAAAAACTCTAAACATAATTTCCATCCAGTTGTTTTTATGCATTAACTAAAAATGTGCATTAAAACACCTGGAAACACTGCAAATTCACAGGTGGAGGTGTAAAGGCTAAGATATGGCTAAAAGCTAAATATAAATGTGATGTAGCAGCTGCCCAGAGAGAGATGTTCCTCTATGTCCAGAAACACCCTCTCAAAAACATCTGGATAAAACCAGACCTCTGTCTGTCTTTCTGACCCTCACTAAGACATATTCTTTTGGTATAATATGACATAAACATTTGTAAGAAATGATGCAAGACACATAAATTCACAATATAGCTTGCACTGGAACAAAATAAATACTTTTTGTGACTGTAGCGGGACAAAAGTAACAACTGTTACTTTCGTCCCGACAGGAACTCCTGACATTTAAACTCGATTTAATTTTATATTAAAACAAAATTGAAAATGTAAACTTTAGGATGTGTTAAAGCACTAAATAACCTGTAGATTGATCATTACTTTGACACATGAAGCAAGAAAAACAACACGACTAATAAAAAAAAAAAAAAAAACTACTGCTTCAATAATTTACTTTTTGTACTCAAAAACAGTTTTATGGACCTAACTTCCGGAAACGATGAGGAAATCACATGATATTTCTCAGCTCCGTCAAGGATTGCATGCTGAATATGCTGTCATAGCTGGGAATGCAAATGCAGAAAGAGGCTCGGAGAAAATCGCTTTGTTACTTTCGTCCCACGTTACTTTCGACCCGCTCTCCCCTACTACTTATAATTATGAATGACATTCTAATTCATCCCACGCCTTCTTCACCTCGGGAAGTTTTGGTGGATTCCTGCTTGTCCCGTAGATGATCTGCTTGCGCACTTTAACTTTGCGCATGAGCAGATTGGTTTCTTCGCTTGAGAAGCATTCAGCTTTTCCGCCAACAAACTTTGCAATGTAAATAGCGATCCGCCATGGTGAGAGCACATCTCACTCTTAAAGGGAACAGCAGATGTAATTCTGATTGGTTTATTGAACAGTACACCCATTACTTATTAAGAGAATAGGTACAACCCATTCCATTCCACGGACTGTTTTACCTTCGTTAAAATAGCAAAAGTGGATTTGGACACACCCTGAGTGCACCTGCGCTGTGCGCTTTACACTGTGTGTTTAGATCGCTAAAATAGGGCCCATTATCTCTTTCTTGGACACATACTCTATTGAGCTACATCTAATGAGAGTACTAATACGTAAAAAGAAGGTTGCTTAATATATAATACTAATATGTTTTTATACAATGTAAAAATTTACTTGGTGTTGTTCCAACTGTTTATTTTTATTTTATTTTTTTTTTATAAAATGCTTATTTCATTCAATATTTTGTCAGAATTCAGACATTTGAGACCACTAGTAAAATGCCTCTGTTTTGCTTTTCCGTTCAACCACCATTTATTCGGATCAACATTTTCAAAATATTACTGTCCAGGCGACAAGGAAGTTGACTGGAAGTTGAAGTCGGCCGCGTGCCGCCATCTTGTAGCAGAACTTCACTTGCGTTAACATTCCCTTTGACTCCCATTCATTTTGGCGTCACTTTGACAGCGAATAACTTTACATCTGAGGCATTTAAAGACTCCGTTTGTCCATTATTTATTTCTAAAGATGCACGAAAATGTATAAAGGGCTCCATTACCTTCTATGTTACATTATGGCCCTGTAGAAACAGTTTTTGTAAAGAATAGGCTAACGATTGCATCATAACCACTCGACTCTCTGTCGCATTAACGTACAGACAGGAGGAGAAGCTCGCAGGCAATTAACTTAAAATGGCGTACAGGCATTACATTTTAAAATACTATACAAAATAATGAATCAGAATACTTACTCCTGCTCACTCACGCCAAAGAATCGTCGTCTCTGCAAGATTAACGATGGCAGTTTGCACGCACAGCTACTAGAAGATTTACATCTGTCAGACAGGTTGCTGACGTCATTAAGCTTAGTTTGAGTCTGCGCGTCAGAAACGGAAGTGCTAAAAAACGCTAAAAATGGGCTTCACTTGTCTCAATTGAGTTCCAATGGGGTCGCTGTGTCCATTTATATTACATTATACATGTAATTTTTAAAGAATTTCAGGCGAGAATGTAATTGTTTAACTCAAATCTGTGGTTTATTTATAAAGACAGCGCCTATTTTGCCGATCTTAGAGATGGTCAGCTCCATGCAATCAGCGAGAGCTTAGTGATCATCTATCTGCCGAGAAGCAGCCTCACCTCGGCTAGACCTTCTGATGTGTGCCGCTGGCTCTGATGTCTCTTTAGTGGTTAAACATAAAATATAATTCAGCTGCGGGGTGAATCTAACAGGTTTTCTTTGGTCTGTATTCAATTTATCTATATGTTAAAATGAAAATAAAAAAGGCAAATCTATATAATATTTCGTTTCATTGTAATGGCTGTATATACACATATCCCTGAACTAAGTACATTTTTTCAGCTGTTATTATGTTTAAATGAAAACGAAAGGAGGCAGTGGTATTTGATATCCGATTTCGTTTTATTGTAAATATACTGAGAGGAAAATTGCAGTAGCCATGGTCAGCTGACTGAAGTTATCAAGTACACTGCTGTTTACAGATTTACCGGACTTGCTCATCACGGACATCACACTCCCGAGACGAATGCATAAAGTCTGAACTACCTAGGAGGATGCACATCCAAAATCAGTGTACTTTGTATTGAGAAACGCACGCAGAGCTACGTCACCAGTCTATTTGCCTAATCTTCCCGGTACTTTACACCGCGGTGGAAACGCAGAAAGCAACAAGTCTGGGGGGGAAAAAGTTCCTGGGAAAAAAAGTTCCTGGTACAAATGTTCCGGGTATTTTCGGTGGAAACGCGGCAAAAGCTGTAAAAGTAGATTTGTGCCTTGTAGACCCTAGAGGCATGTAGACCATTTTCATTGGAAAAAAGTTAATGTTGTATTATGGCATCTCAGTGGGTAAATCAATGAACCTTACATCAAAGATGTGTTGCAGCAGGGTGTCAGTCCAAAAACTTGCTGACTAAAATGCCATAAAACACAAAATTGTAATTGAAAATGTCAGGGCATGTCTAGATATGACAGCAGCTGTTACAGCAGAAGCAGCCTGCATCTCTTTTCTAAATGGTTTGTAATTTGAGTTTGTGTTAAGGGTTAATCATATTTTTGCGTTGGTCAAAATAAAAATAGTTTGAGCCTCATTTGCTTAAATGTATTCTGACCAGCATAACAGTCATGTGATGGTATTTGTCATTGCATTTGGTTTCCTTTAGGGCAGTTAAAGTGCAAAATACGGTGAGATTAGATCACTGACTAAGAGGTCTGCAGTAGGTTTCCATCTGTACTGTTCTAACCCTATTATTGGAAAGCCTAAGGGCCAGTTTTATATCAGTGTCTGTGGTACGGCCTAAGCTCCGGATCCATGTCATCGCGTGTGTGTGTGTGTGTGTGTGTGCGTGCGTGTGGTGGGGGGATGGGCGGAGTGTTTGATTATTTTCCTTTTTGTGTTGACATGATTACTGTGGCATTTGAGTGACAGTGAATGTTTAATAGGTGACATCAGGAGTATTAAACTGAATCAGACAACATCAGCATGTCTGTGTGAGATTTGATATACTTTATGCTTACATACTTAACACTTAACCATTTCAGTAAACTCTTTCCACTTTGCATAGGGCTTAATCCCACTCTTTTTGACCAATTCAGTATGACTATAAAAATGATTTGTATTCTGATTTATTATACAATAAAAAAATCAAACAAAATAAGAACTATATTATAATAATTTGCAACAAAACTTTAAAATACATACTTTAAGTAATACAAATAATACAATTTTACTGTAAAATTCAGAATTTTGTAATTTTCAAACAGTTTAAGGTCAAGATTTTTTTTAATATATATATATATATATATATATATATATATATATATATATATATATATATATATATATATATATATATATATATATAAATGGTGCTGTAAAATAATAAAATACATGTTGTTATTAATATTATTACTACTACTACTACTATTTGTATTATTTTATTAATTATTTTATTATTAATAATTTTTGTTTATCATTTTGTTTGTTATTTTTATTGTTTTGTTTTTTGTTTTGTTTTTCTTCACACAATTTTCTTAGATCAAATTATCCTGTATCTCAATATAACTTCTTTCTCCAAAGGCACTGGAGACATAGTGGCAGTAATGATCACGGAGTCCTTTGGAAAGGAGATTCTAAGTTTCCTGGAGAAGAACCAGACTGTGTTGGTTTCCGTGATGGTGGGGACACGAGGACTGCCCAAGAACATCAACCGCGGCTCCTTGGTGTTCGTCTCCATCTCCTTCATCGTACTGATGATTATCTCCTCTGCTTGGCTGATCTTCTACTTCATCCAGAAGATCAGAGACACCAGTGCACGGGACCGCAGTCAGGTCTTACACAACATACAGTACAGTACACTGAAATACCAGCCTAGCACTTCTGATTTAGTATTCTTCTGCAGCTCTTTTGAACAGAACACACAGATACACACTCATCCTCGAGCTTGCATCCTAGCGAAAAATCTGGCAAGGTTTTTACAGAATGACATTTAACAGGCTCATCTGACCTTCGAGAACTTCCTGTGTGTTCAAAGATAGTCGTAAATGGCCCATCCTTCCCAGCTCATGAAATCTTAATGCAGGAATGTGTGTGTTTGTGTGTGTGTTTGGTGACACTATGCCTCTTCAGCGTCTAGTTCCACACACACAGGCTCCTCATTACTCCACTGTAGTATTGATGTCTCTCAGCCCTTTCGCTTTTACCAGACCTCTGAATCTATTACTGGCATAAACAAGCTTTAATCACGCTGTATTAACAGCTGCTGGTATAAATGTGAAATATGTCAAATCTGAATCTCTTATTTCTTAGTTAGATTTAAAGTAGTAGACTGATTTTTTTACTATGGAGGATTGAAATATAAACACTGAGTACATTTAAATGCAAGGCCTTGCACAGATTTTGCCTAATAACCTGACCATGTGTAAGGTTAGTTAAACCATTTTTTATACGTGGCAAGTCATTAACAGTTTCAGCATAACCTCATTTGCACGTCGCTTTTTTTCCCCATTAACCCAATTTTGCTATGAATATCGTTGCCAGTTTGATTATTGCTTATTCAGTCTTGTGAATACATCTGTAAATATTATGATGTCAAAACTATTTAAAAATTGTATGTAAACATTGTTTGTCGTGTTTATTATTATTATTATTATTATTATTAATATTATTTATTTATTCAAAAGCGACAGTAAAGACATTCATACAATGTTGCTACAAAACATTTCTATTTCAAATAAATTCTGTCCATTAAAACTTTATTCGTCCAAGAATCCTAAAAATGTATGACTGTCTCCACAAAAATATTAAGCAGAACAACTGTTTTCAACATGGATTATAATATTACATGTTTTTGAGCAACAAATTAGTATTGGAATAAATTCTGAAGGATCTAATAATGCTAATAAATATTCTAAACATGTTTCACAATAATACTTTTTACTGTCTAACCTAAATACAATGTATTTATACAATATAAAAATAAAATTGGTGTTGTTCACAACTGTTTATAAAAAAAAAAAAAAAAAAAAAAAAAAAATATATATATATATATATATATATATATATATATATATATATATATATATATATATATATATATATATATATATAATATAAAATGCGTCACAATTTCACAATAATACTTTTTACTGTCTAACCTAAATGTAATCGCAAACGTTTACACACACAGGCACACACACATACTGTACCTCCAATGATTGACTTCTAATGTTTTTTCTTTTTTTATTTAATTAAGCTTATTATAATTAGTCCAGACTGACCCTAACTCCTTTGGCATTTTTAGATTTTAATTAAAACATAATTTGGCCATTTAATAAACTTTACTTGTGAAGACGTCTTCTTTAATTAGCTTAAAGAGGTTTATTTGTGTCTGTATTCGTGAGGACATTTTGAGACCCTTGCAAATATAGCACACAAGCACACACACACACACACACACACAGAAAAAAAAAAAACCTTGTTTTTCCTGTAAACTGTTGGAGGTAAATTACTGAGCTGTTTATTTAGCAATAAACTGGCAGAAAAAGGACTGAGGACACACACTCATACAATGAACTGCCCATCACAGGCTGCACTTAGAGTCTTTTATTTATGGCCCTCTCTCTCTCTCAGGCCTTTCACTAACTCAGTCTCATTTGCTTTATACAATCCTGATAAGACACTCTGATATGTTGCTTTTACCACAATTAATATTGTAAATGTTTTCTTCTCTGCATTATTATTCAGCTCTACCTTGTTTATCAAAATCTGAATTGCAATTTTTCAGTTCTTTTTCAGTTCAGAGTCTTTTATTCCCCAACTTTGTTTAGTCATTTTAATTTCCTGTTTCATTAAGTCAAGCGTATCTAAAAACGTATCTAAAATGATGTGAATTACTCTCTCCTCTCTGTCTGTTGTTACTATAGCGACGGCTGGGCAATGCTGCCAAGAAGGCCATTAGCAAGCTGACTACCAGGACAGTAAAAAGAGGGGACAAGGTGAGGTCTTCTGACGTCATTGCTTGTTTACTTTTTTCAGGCTCCTCTCTATCCATGTCATGTTCGCCAGACTGTAGTAAGCAGCACTGTGTCCTATTATGGAACTGTTTGTGTAAATCTCCATTCATAATGCATCATCTCCGTATTCCATGAAGGACTCTCTGGACACGTACACACTGGAGCTAAATATAGTTGTCACTATCCTTCTGAGTATTTAATCGCATTCTTTATACGCACAGCTTGGTTATTTTCTGCTGTGGTCAACAACTGAATTAACTCCTGAAAAATACAAGTAGTTACAATCGCATTTACATTAAATCCAGGGTTCTCCCACCAGCCTTGCAGTCTAGCAGCAACCCATGCATTACAGTCTGCAAAGAGTGCATGCGGTTTAAAAGCAGACTCCTAAAGAGCATAAGCAAACTGCGGCACCTTTGGAAATTGCTGGATGGTGATACGTATCTGCTCACTATTATTACTTTAGAAAAAGCAAACTCAGAGCAGGTTAAATTGTTGAAATCCCTGTTGCTGTTTACAGCAAAACAAACAACACTGCGCTGATTGTACTGGTTTTAACAAAAATGAATGCACATTAAATGCATCATTGCTGGCATAATATAATACATAATATTTTTTTGAAAGAAATGTATAGTATATATACATTTAAACAAAACTGGAGCAGGTTAAACAGTTGAAATCAGTTTTTACAGCAAAACAAACAACACTGGACTGCTTTTTGTCAGCAAAACTAATGCACAGATATTGATGTGTATAGGGTATAATTACTTGTATAATAATATAATGCATATTAAACCTTTGCTCAAAGTCTTAATTTAATTAATAATGGGCCATTATGTATTGGTGACAGTTTAGGCTCATCTGCGAAAATAATCTTGCTGAATGTAAAATGCCCAAAGACAGACATTGACCTGTGTAAAGGTGAATGACTGTCACGTGAGCGATGAGGTAGAATTGGTCATGAAACTTCGCAGCTGTTCGGTTTGGAAAAGGGTGGAGCTACGCCAGTCGTTGTGTATCATAGCACTGTCAAGGTCAGCTCACATCAGCCATGAATAAAACATCAGTGGCCTTGGAGAAGTGCTGCAAGAAATTGAAACCTTTCATCTGAGAGGTCATGCTTGGTAGAGACTGAGTGAGAGAACATCTGTCTGTCTTCCTCTTGCCTCTCTCTCTCTCTCTCACTCTCTTCTTCACATACACATTTTTGGTCAGTTATGACACATTTTCCAGTGATAAAGCATCCTTACAGCTTCACTGCCTTGGCTGAAGCCTCTAAGCCTCTGAGTATCAGCCACGTCCCTCTGCAGGGACTGACCGGACAACAGTCGATGACTCTCACGCTGAGAGGGGCCCATTAGAAACTGAACACCACTCACCACAACATGACCTTGACCATGCAGAGTAGACGGACACTGCCAGGTGACGGAAATAGCATCTAGAGTAGAGAAGATGCTTCCAGGAAGAACATGGCGGAGTCTGATATGAAACCTATGAGGGTTTTTGTCACTTTCTAAATGGCTCCATGCCCAGGGAGGTCTGAGTGATGGGTTGCCTGCTACAAGAGGTATATTTATCTAACTGTCGAATATACGCGGGGTGTTACTGATTATGCCATCTTGACTATATGTCAGCGCTCAAATGTCTGATTTCACATAGAACTACCAGTTTTATCCCAATAAGTTAATATACAGCCTAGTATGATAAAGCTCTTAGAATCTGAAAAGAAAGAAGCTTCAAATTAATATTTTTAAGTGCACAAATAAATCCAGCCACCCCTATAGATTTATGTTTCCCTTTCCATAATCCGTGACCGACAGAGGAGCATCTTGGCGGGAGGGATTTAAAACTTTACCAAGACTCAAACTGACAGAGACTGGATTTTTTAGAACAGGTAGGGTACAAGTGATTTTAAAACATTTCAGCCAGTGTATATAAATCGTGGATATATTATTTACTTGATATAAGATGCATTTGGTTTTGAGTCAAGCGCTTCATTGTAGTACTATGGTGATATCTCTTCAGCGCACAGTGCGAGCAGGTCAAACTACAATGCAGAATATGAATAACTATGACTGGGACTGTTATATACATACTATTATAATGAGAAGACCATTATACTAAAATGCTATGAATTTTTAGAGTTTAGCTGCCGTGTTTCTGCACATTGTTTCCGCATTCAGAGCCCCGCAAATATGTTCATGTGCATTCGGGCCCTTTTTGCAAATATCCTTTAAGTCTTAATATTAACATTTTTGTATAAATAACGAAGTGTATTCTATATGAAATTATGAGTTGAAACCCATTGATCAAAAACTTGGTCATCTTCAGTGCGCGCAGCTCAAAACAGAAATGCAGAACATTAACTGCTAAAGTTGTAGACTAATGTTATAATGAGAGCTATTGTATATTATTAGACTATTGTAAAAAAAAATATATATATATATATATATATATATATATATATATATATTTTTTTTTTTTTTTTTTTTTTGTCATGGTTTTGCTGACGTTAAGTGTCAGCTATTTGTTAATCAGAACATAAAATATTATTTAAACCTGTTTATATCTGCAAGGTGTTCGTTACATATTTTCCCTGTGTGTTAATATCAGTAATTATGTTAGTCAAATGTCTGACTTGACTCTTGTTAATGTATTTTGCCCTGCCCCCAAACATATGATTCGGCATATAATTCAATATCGGCAAGATTGGAAAATTCTGATTTGACCATTAAAATCCTTAGTTGGAGTCACACCTAATATATACTGTATAATATAATTTTAGTACTAAGACTTTAGTTTAAAGCTTTTTTTCAGTTAGATGTGAATTAAAAATACTGAAGCTTATTATTATTTTATTTTTTTATGCATGTGTAGAAATGCAGATCACTAGTCACTCCTCCAAGTAGGCAGCATTTTCTCTGTGGTGTCAAGATTTGATTGAGACTGACCTCGTAGGTCAGTCAAGTGACACAGATGGGCTGAAAAAAAGCCAGAGAAATACAGCATCTTTGACACATTGTATCTGCTGAATGATCATTCTCTCCTGCTCAGTCACCCTGCAGTAACTAGTTACCTGAGCAGCTTCCCATAGTTTTCTCTGGGAGTTGACATGAGTTTCTAGAAGCACACTGATGGAATGTTTTCCACACTACTTTCTGTTTATTCTATTTATGTTCCCGTATTTTTGGATCTGTGTTATGAAATTATTTGGCACAAAATACAGTCGAATGTTCAGAATGGCATGCCATCAAACCTAATATGATTAATGGAGTATGCTTTGAGTGTACTGTTCCGAGTATGCAAATTTATGGTGTACATGGAATACCCAGATGACCTACTTAATTTGCCAAAAATACTGCTTCCCATAATGCAATGTGCTTGTCTTGACCTTTCCTTTTACTTAAAGGTGGGGGGGGGGGGTGAAATGCTCATTTTCACTCAATATCCTGTTAATCTTGAGTACCTATAGAGTAGTACTGCACCCTTCATAACTCCAAAAAGTATTTATTTTTATTATATTTATAAGAGAAAGATAGTCTGTACCGATTTTCCCCGGAAAAACACGAGCGCCTAGAGGCGTGACGTGTGGGCGGAGCTAAAGAATCACGAGCGCCAGTAGGCTTTTGCGTTGAGAGCGTTTGGAAGCTGTGACACAGATCCAGAGGCTGAAATTTAACAAGAGCAGCATCAGCAAAGGCGGTATGCTATGTGGTATGTACTGAAACTGTATATATTTGCTTAGCGGTTTTGGAAATTGACTAAGTTCCACTTTATGTCGTCTTTTTTTTTAAGCTGTACATGTGGAAAGTGCAGTTTGATGACAACATCGCATGTTGTTTACTCGATGTGCTCACGCGCCGATAGCTAAATTAACAACACAGAGCTATATGAAGCAGTGGTAACACTTTAGAATAAGGTTCCATTAGTTAATGTTAGTTAATGTATTAATTAACATGAACAAACAATGCATAATACATTTATTACTGTATTAATTCATCGTCGTTAATGTTAGTTAATGAAAATACAGTTATTCATTGTTAGTTCATGGTAATTCACAGTGCATTAACTAATGTTAACAAGCACAACTTTTGATTTAAATAATGCATTAGTAAATGTTGAAATTAACATGAACTAAGACTTATAAATGCTGTAGAAGGATTGTTCTTGCTTAGTTCATGTTAACGAAAGTAGTTAACTAACATTAACTAATGGAACCTTATTCTAAAGTGTTACCGCAGCAGTTTTACTCACCGCATGCGGTTCCAACACACGATCCTGACCCTTTTTCGTTGCGACTGCATTATCCTTAAGAAATAAACGATGTGCAAATCCGGCGTCAAACTGGGCCTTGTTTGTAAAACAAGCATCTTCGAAATGCAGGGAACAAACAAAAACACTTGCACAACTCTGTTGATGCTCTGTAAAAATAAACTCCATCCACTGGTCCCTTAATGCTGTTTCTCTTTTGGTAATCTGTGCAGGGTTGTCTTGCCCTGGCAACCAAAAACACACTTCTTTTGTGACTTTTCGCGACGCTCTCGCTCTGATCAGTGAATCGCTCTGATCAGTGAAATGTTTGTGCTCAGCCTCGCTGTACGGGAGCGCGCACTCTTCAGGCAGAAGTGCCTTAGGACCCATATAAGGAAATTCCGCTCCATCTAACGTCACACAGAGCCATACTTGAAAAAAACTTTCCGAAACTTGTGACAAACCGGAAGAGGTTTTTTTGGAACAAAAATACTCCTTCAAACGTACAACTTAATTTTTGAAACTTTGTCCATGTTTAGCATGGGAATCCAACTCTTTAACAGTGTAAAAAACTCAGTTTGCATGAAATAACATTTCACCCCCCTTTTAAGTATCCCTAGAATTGTTAAACTAATGTGGCTAAATATTTTTTGTTGTGAAAACTTTTACATAATTAGAATATTACACAATTTCCTGCCTGCTTTATGGACAAAATAAGATTTGATGTGAGATTAAATATTATTTTATTACTCTGTCACAGGTGGCTGTGTATATTAAATGTATTTTTTAATTAATGGTCACATGATAAAAATGTGAACTGTATCATTTATGCATTTTTGGGGTCACTACTGTATATTTAGGACAGATGTATTCTCTTGTGAAAGGAGCCATGTGTTTTAAAATAATAACATACTTCAAAATGAATGGTTTACAGTACACATTTTGCTGCCCACTATTTAAGTAGTATGTATATAGAACCATGTGCATTATGCAGTGATACAGTTACACTGATTATGTGGATCACATGTTTTAGGTGACCTTTATTACATGCATTTTGAATTCAGCTAGTGACAACTAGTGATCACCTCATACATAAAAATAGTTATTATTAGTTTATATCCTTTTTTGTGCCTTGGTGTATTGTTTGATTGGACTGTCATAAGTTAGGAAGAATGTGCTCTGTTATAATAACAGCATTCTGCATGCAATACTGTATACATGTATATTACATACTTTGATACTGTAACTGTACAGATTGCTGTAGTTAGACCATTTTCATCTAATCTATTTAAAGAATTTACTGTTAGTTTCACTTCATAAGCGGGTGTACGAGTGTGGTATCCGAACCTTAAATGGTGCACTTGAGAGCGAAAGATTGGCAAGATGAATACAAGGAGGAGGCAGGGAAGAGGTCAAGAGATCAGATCAATACAGAGCGAAATGCAGGTACTCAAAGTGTATTGGCAAGAGTTTAAAGAGAATTCCACACCTGCATTATTCTCATTTCTCACAGATAGGTGTCATAAGGGCAGCATACATATTTAATAATAATGGGCTTGTGATGCTTAAGTTGAAATAGTAAGGAATATTGAAGTCTGACGGTCCTAAAGAGAGTTATATTAAGAGTTTTCTGTACATTATATTTCTGTATTGATTGATTATCATTTAGATAATAATGATAAAAAGTAATATTTGAAATTGTTGCTTTTGTATAGTTATATTGAATCAGGGGGGAGAAAATATGTTCTTCTTTTTTGACTTTGTGACATCCAGTGTTAAGCAACAGAACATTTCAATGGTCACTTGGTTTCTGTTTCTGTGGTGTGGTGCTGAGTAGCACTGGTCAAAAATGCAGCTGCACATTACAATTTTAAAAACAAATTTTGCAATCGCATCTTGCTCAGAATGTGTCTTGTCGGACAGCTTTTACACTTTGGGCCCTATTTTTATGATCTAAGGGTATGGTCTAAAGCGCACGGCGCAGGTGCACTCAGGGCATGTGCGAATTGTCCAAACGGCTTGTCCCTATTCTCTTAATGAGTAATGGGTGTTTTTTGGGCATAACGTGCAATCAGAATCTTATCTCCCATTCCCTTTAAGAGCCAGTGGCGCTCGTACCATGCCAGATTTGCTATTTACACAGCGGAATTTGCAAGTGTAAAGACAAAAGCGACTCCAGAGAGGAAACGGCACTGCTTGTGATTGAGCAAACAGTAGCCTAATTCTGATACATGCTATGACTATCCATTATGACATGTAGGCATTTTTATATTTATGTATCCTACATGATTATATTTGTTTCCAAATTTAATTCCAGTTTGCGTTGTTGACCCCCATATACCGACAAGTTCTTTAAATAACAAAGAACAAAACATTGCGCCAGACTTTTCACCTGGTTTGAGTTTGTCTTTTGCACAGTCTATTTTCATTTCCTCAAAATAGCAATGCGCTTGAACACACCTCGTTTTCAAACCAGCACATGAGCGCTCAAATGGACACAAATGGATTTGCAATTTAAACAATGTGACAATGTGTGAGAACTGCGTCGGGCTGAAACTAGCAAAAACATTTGCGCCGCACCTTGTGCCGCTTTTCGCAGGGTGTATGATAGGGCCCTTTAAGTGCGGTCAGTGGTCATTTATTGGTTTTTGCTAGTTCTTGGCATTTGACATAGTCCTATTCTTGTTCGACTGGTCCTGAAACTGCCCTGGTGTAACCTGCATCTGTGTCCTAATGTTACTTCTAACTTTATTTTATTTTTTTGTGTGTGTCTTCATGTCTTGCAGGAAACAGAGCCAGATTTTAATCATTGTGCTGTGTGCATTGAAGGTTATCAGCTAAATGATGTGGTTCGCATCCTACCTTGCAAGTAAGTGTATGTGTTTATGCGCAAATGTATATAGTTTTGCTTTGTGGAATAAAGGCATTGCAATATCCACTTTATTTTAACTTGAAAATGTATTTGTAACAGAATGTAATTATTTATTTATTTATTTTAATGCTGATCTTTCTCTTTTTGGTTTATTGTTGGAGAACTACGATCTCTAATAATAATAATGTTTTAATTATTAAATAATAATAATAAAGTATATTTTGTTGTTGTTGTATAACATGAATAATAATAATTACATTTATGTTAATGTTATCCGTAATGCTTTTATTTTCAGAATTTAAACAGAAACTGCCCTTGTTATGGTCACTCATAAATCATGAATATTTTTTTTTTTCATTTTATTGTCTATGTTGTCCACTGACAAAATCTTTGCAATGCCCAATGCAATTTGGTTTTCACTCCAGACTTTGAATAATGCTCAAATGACATTCGTAGAGAGAGAGACAGGGGGAGAGATAAAGAGAGATCAGGGGTCACTTGCTGTTGTGAGTTTGTAGAGGAAATATGGCACTGCTGTGGCTGTGAAACACTGCCCTGTCAGACCTGCTCTGCTTATTTTTAGCAGCTCAGCTTCCAGTGACCTCTAGGCAGACAACAAACAAACATACACACACATTTAAAATGACAAACAAATACACACTATTCATACACAGCGTATTAAAGGAATGTGACACAAACATGCCCTTTCCAACAGTTTCAGACACCATCTGTCGAGTATGACCCGGTCACACAGCTGGAAGTCTAACTGCTAATTTTGTGGATCATCTTACACCAAACATGCATGCTGTACATGATCATATGCTATAACTGCTTAAATAGATACACTGTGAGTAGCAACTTGTAGGAACTCACTAGTCTTTGTCATGATTACGGTTTTGTTGTCATTCCTTCCCCTTTTTGACAGACATATCCTTGTTGCTTAAGCTAAAAATCACCCCAAAATAACCATTTTGTCTTTTATTCACCTTCATGTTGTTCCAGACCTGTATGACTTTCTGCTCTTCATCCACTTTCATTCAATGGAGTATCTTGGATATTCTGCTAAATATCTCTTTTAATGTTTGATGCTAGAATGTCAGTCATACAGGTTTGGAATGAGAAAATGAAAGATTCAAAATTAAATAAATAAAAATTGAGTGAACCGTCTCTTTAAGTATAGTATAATATCAGTCATCTCTCCACAATATCTGCTGTACCATAGCATTAATATTTTTCTCTTTTCATCCACACCCACTCACATTCTATCCTTATTATCTCTTTTGCTCCCGCTTTCTTTCTCTACAACTGTACAGCAGTGATGAAACGCTAATCCAGAGCCTGGTTAATTGCATTGTTCTCTGCTTACGGCTGAATCACTGCTTCACTCCAGTCAGATCAAATAACACACTCATGAGCTGCAGGCTGTGCTGCCTCAGACAGCTGCTGGCATCCAGCAACAAATCAGTCTCAAAACTCTTAGTCATAGTGAGAAATGGTTGGATGAACAACCAGGTCATTAAACTTTTATGTCTGTTGGAATTTTGAGGCCATGTATATGGTGAAATACTTCCAAAAGGTCTTAATAAACAAGAGTCCATCAGCTATTAAAATTAATGGGCAATTAAAAATATTGGCTGCTGTAACTTCCTATTTGAAGACTTGATACATCTACACAGGAAAGAAAACAGACACTTGGATTTCATGGGGTCTTTAATATACCAGTGCCTTCTAGCAATTCCTCATAATCATTGATTGAGTTTTGCTCGGAGGGACCTTCAAAAAGGAAAGTTACAATATGCATAAAAGTATATCATGGAATAAAGAATTTTAAATACAAAAACATATGCATGACCTCCATTAGGACAGACACTGATGTCGACTGACTCATAATCTAATCCAATTCATCCCAAAGGTGTTTAATAGGTTGTTAAGGTTTGACCAGGCAAGTTCTTCCACACTCTTCTAAACTGCTTCTGTGGACCTTGCTTTGTGCTCAGGGGTATTGTCATGCTGGAATAGAAAAGGCCCTACCCAACGTTACCATAGATTGTCATACAGTTATGTAATTAGATGCAGTATAATGAAGATTTATTTGGACATTCGAACTGGAATAACTGTTACAGCCAAACCCATTATTCAAAATACTTTTGACCATATAGTTTACATGATTTTTTAAAAAATAAATAGTGCAAGATTTTGCAAGATTTTAACCATCAAGATCGTTGCATCATGAAAAAGAAGCATTGATATTATGGGTTAATATTAGTTTTTCCTGTCAGTGTGCCATTGGTTAGATTACTATTACATTTTGATGAAAGATTATTAAAATAGATTGTCTTAATTTAAATAATATATATATTTTAAGAAATTTATACTTTTATTCTTCAAGGAATATGCTACCAAAAAAAAAAAAAAATGCTGTTTTTGAACTTTCTATTCATCACAGAATACTTAAAAAATGTATTACGGTTTCCACAATAATAATCAAGCAGCATTAAGTAACTGTTTCCTACCTTGATAATAAATAGATATATATCTTGAGTACAAAATCTGTATATTAGAATGATTTTTGACTGATCATGTGACACTGAAGAAAAGAGTAAAGACCGTAAACTTCTAAATGTCAGTGTGTGTTTGTCTATATATACATATATACACACAACACAGTATATGTTGAAATGGTTGTCATCTGTTCTTATCTTATGGTTATCTCTTAAGGTGAGTATCTCTGCTCTCTTAAGCATAAGCATCTCCAGCCACAATCAATAACTCCGAGCACAAGTAATGGCAGCACACTTGACCTAGCCATGGCCATTCAATTTACGTCCCTGTGCATTAGCTTCTCTGTTTCTCCTTTAACTTTCCTAGGGGTGTGCCCCTCACTTCATGGATGTGACTGACTGTTCTGTGTCATGGTGACCTTAAATGTGTTTTTTTTTTTAAATGTGCTTGATTTATATAATAGCATGTGCTATTGTAACTGTAAAATAATACAGTGCAGAAAGATTGGGCCCACACACAGAGCTTGTCATGCATCTCTTTATGTATCCCATGTGTTGTAAGCACCCTCATCATTAATTCATTTGACCCTTGTTTGCATGTTCTCCATCCAAGCAACTAAAGCTTTGTTGGAGTTTGTCTGTCAGAAGCATACGTCCTTAGCATTATTTGATATCCTTGAATAACCCCTCGGAAATGTATTGCTCCAGCTTTATTCCACACACTCAGTAGTTCTGTTTGGGGCGTGTTGAAATCTCTCTCATAACATTTCTTAGCTGATGAACCTGCCTTTATTCCTTTGGGAACTTGTGTAATACTCCTATAACTAGCATACTCACTTGAGGGTTTCTTTTATGTGGTTTTGGACACCCTTTTGCTGTGTTTGAGGCTGCTTGGATGATTGCAGTGGAATGAGCGATATATTGAGTATATTTACATTGATTTTGGGCTCTGTAGTAAGTCTCTTTTGCTCACCAAGGCTGCATTAATTAGATTTCTACATTATCTGAAAGCTGAATAAATATAAATAAGCTTTACATTGATGTATGGTTTATTAGGATAGGGCAATATTTGTCAAAGATTCGAAAATCTGGAATCCGAGGGTGCATGCATATTTATATATATATATATATATATATATATATATATATATATATATATATATATATATATATATATATATATATATATATATATATATACAGTATTGTTCAAAATAATAGCAGTACAATGTGACTAACCAGAATAATCAAGGTTTTTTGTATATTTTTTTATTGCCACGTGGCAAACAAGTTACCAGTAGGTTCAGTAGATTCTCAGAAAACAAATGAGACCCAGCATTCATGATATGCACGCTCTTAAGGCTGTGCAATTGGGCAATTTGTTGAATTAGTTGAAAGGGGTGTGTTCAAAAAAATAGCAGTGTGGCATTCAATCACTGAGGTCATCAATTTTGTGAAGAAACAGGTGTGAATCAGGTGGCCCCTATTTAAGGATGAAGCCAACACTTGTTGAACATGCATTTGAAAGCTGAGGAAAATGGGTCGTTCAAGACATTGTTCAGAAGAACAGCGTACTTTGATTAAAAAGTTGATTAGAGAGGGGAAAACCTATAAAGAGGTGCAAAAAATGATAGGCTGTTCAGCTAAAATGATCTCCAATGCCTTAAAATGGAGAGCAAAACCAGAGAGACGTGGAAGAAAACAGAAGACAACCATCAAAATGGATAGAAGAATAACCAGAATGGCAAAGGCTCAGCCAATGATCACCTCCAGGATGATCAAAGACAGTCTGGAGTTACCTGTAAGTACTGTGACAGTTAGAAGACGTCTGTGTGAAGCTAATCTATTTTCAAGAATCCCCCGCAAAGTCCCTCTGTTAAAAAAAAGGCATGTGCAGAAGAGGTTACAATTTGCCAAAGAACACATCAACTGGCCTAAAGAGAAATGGAGGAACATTTTGTGGACTGATGAGAGTAAAATTGTTCTTTTTGGGTCCAAGGGCCACAAGTAGTTTGTGAGACGACCCCCAAACTCTGAATTCAAGCCACAGTACACAGTGAAGACAGTGAAGCATGGAGGTGCAAGCATCATGATATGGGCATGTTTCTCCTACTATGGTGTTGGGCCTATTTATCGCATACCAGGGATCATGGATCAGTTTGCATATGTTAAAATACTTGAAGAGGTCATGTTGCCCTATGCTGAAGAGGACATGCCCTTGAAATGGTTGTTTCAACAAGACAATGACCCAAAACACACTAGTAAACGGGCAGAGTCTTGGTTCCAAACCAACAAAATTAATGTTATGGAGTGGCCAGCCCAATCTCCAGACCTTAATCCAATTGAGAACTTGTGGGGTGATATCAAAAATGCTGTTTCTGAAGCAAAACCAAGAAATGTGAATGAATTGTGGAATGTTGTTAAAGAATCATGGAGTGGAATAACAGCTGAGAGGTGCCACAAGTTGGTTGACTCCATGCCACACAGATGTCAAGCAGTTTTAAAAAACTGTGGTCATACAACTAAATATTAGTTTAGTGATTCACAGGATTGCTAAATCCCAGAAAAAAAAAAAAAAAATGTTTGTACAAAATAGTTTTGAGTTTGTACAGTCAAAGGTAGACACTGCTATTTTTTTGAACACACCCCTTTCAACTAATTGCCCAATTGCACAGCCTCAAGAGCGTGCATATCATGAATGCTGGGTCTTGTTTGTTTTCTGACAATCTACTGAACCTACTGGTAACTTGTTTGCCACTTAGCAATAAAAAAATATACTAAAAACCTTAATTATTCTGGTTATTCACATTGTACTGCTATTATTTTGAACAATACTGTATATATATATATATATATTTACAGTAGGAAATGTACCAAATATCTTCATGGAACATGATCTTTACTTATTTTTTTTCTTAATGGTTTTTGACATAAAAGAAAATCTTATAATTTTAACCCATACAATGTATTTTTGGCTATTGCTATACATTTATGCAACTTATGACAGGATTTGTGAGTCACAAGGTCACATATAGTAAAAACAGTAATATTGTGAAGTATTATTAAATTTTAAAATAAACTTGTTGTATGTAAATCTTTTTTTAATTTGTAAATGATTCCAGTAATGACAAAGCTGAATTTTCAACAGCCATTACTCCACTCTTCAGTGTCACATGGTCCTTTAGAAATCATTCTAATATGCTTCTTATCAATGTTGAATCCATGATGCATATTTTAAGATTCTTTGATTATTGGAAAGTTAAAAGGGCAGTGTATTTGATGTATTTTTATTTGGCCCTTACTTTTCCTAAAAACTGAAAACAGACTCATAAACCAAAATGGTGTTAGTGTTAATAAGTTCAGTTGACTTCTGTTACATTTAAACAGTCTATTTTAATGAATTGTAATATAAAAATTGTCCAGCCTTATGATGCAGTGATTAAGGTTCTTCACAATCTTCAGAGCCACAATGGCTTCCTTGTCTCTAGCATGAGCCTCAGTGGCTGGCTTATGCTGAGAATCTTCCTCATGAAGAGGGTTTCCGCAATCGAGAGCCCAGGGTCTTTCCTGGACTAAACACAGCTCGAATTGTGCGGCAGCCAGATATGAAGAGGAGGAGAAGAGACTCAAAAGCTCTCTGTGAAAGCTCATGTTGCTCCTTTGAAGTCCACCAGCTTCTTGCTTTTAATCTGCCTATCTCCCTCTCTCCTCTCTCTAGCTGTAATATAAATTTGTAATGTGCTTTTACATGTAATGTCCTTCTTGCGCTTGTGTTCTTAGAGCAGTTTCAAATATTCATCGTTTCTGTGAAGAGTTATGGTGATATCAAAGGCCTGATGCTGCATCTCATGGTCTTACATCGTTATAATAGAAATATAATTATTAGAAACATTTCATATTTATTTAAACTAAATAACCTTTCATATAGTACATTTTTAAACTAAACGTACTGTATAAAACTTTAAATATACACAATGTAAACATGATTACAGCATGCAAAAGTCCTTTATTTATGCTATCAAAATGTTTTCCCTTCTTTTCAGGCACGTCTTCCATAAAATGTGTGTGGATCCGTGGCTAAATGAGCACTGCACCTGTCCTATGTGTAAACTCAACATTCTCAAAGCTCTGGGAATTATGGTGAGCTCACACACACACAGGACACTTTGTGCATTTTTACTTTCTCAAAAAAAAAAAAAAACTCATACTGTATGATTTATAAGCGTTTTGAAAAATGGGGAAATTGGTTATGTCCTCATAAGTCACCCTCTCCTTGTAATACCTGTGTCATACCCATGTCATTATACAGAGTTGTGTCCTGATATGTCACAAAAACAAGAGCACACTCACACACACGTTTGCTGGGTTTCCACTTTTTATTGGAACATTACATAGAAGTAATGGTTTTTATACTCTACAAACTGTATTTTCTATTCACTTCCCCTAAACCTACCCCTCATACAAAAAACTTTCTACAGTGTTAGGTTTTCAAAAAATATGGATCTGTATGATCTGTATGATGTACCTCATGAAAACTAAAAAAGCCCCCATAAGGTCAAAACTGGTCTTTACTATACTTGTGTTGGCATTTGTTCTCTATAATGTTGGGAAAACCAGGACCACACATACACTAGGTATAAATTATTTATTAAATATTATTTATTGAAATAATGAATAACTATATATATATTATTATATATGTAATATATATATATATAATACCCTTGAGGACGTCCCCAAAGATATATTTTGTCACATTTACTGTATAGCTATCTTCTGGGAACAGTTTCCCCCGATGTACAGCTGTGTGAACTCACACTAACTTTAATTTAATAGAAAAACAACAGACACATTGATCTCAGAGGGTGACATTCATAAGGCTCTTATTTGATTTGTTATGATTTTATTATGATTTATCATCTTAAAAATAACTGCAGTTTGATTGGGATGGATTACCTAAAATATTACAGATCCAAGCATGTAGACATTACTGTAAAAAAATGGCAAAATGTATTTGTTGCCGGTTGCAACATGATAATCATTGTTGCATGATGTAAAGTAATTTGGCCTGTAATCTTGTTTTTGCAGTGAGGGGTAGAAGATTTATGATCTAGTAGCTCCCTCTGGTGGACATTTCATAGACGTTTTCATGTCGTAATTTTACCAAGATTTTTTTTTTTTTTTTTTTTTTGGGTGGAGTTTGTATAGAATCTGTTCTAAAATGGGGACTAAGACATTCCTGTACTTACAGCCCAACCTGCCCTGTGTGGACAACATGGGTTTTGACATGGATCGGATGTCCCGCAGTCAGACTTCCAGCCAGAGGACAGCGCTGGTGGACTTGTCCTCTGAGACCAGCATTAGTCTAGAGCCCCTACGTCACTCCAGTTCTTCCCAGCTTCCCTCCGACGAAGAGCTCATTCCTCGCTCCGGAGAGATCAACATTGCTGTCACTAGTAAGAGCAGGGCTAAATCTCTTTTATGTCTCTCTTGTTCTATCTGGATGTTTTTAAAGGTGAAGTGTGTCATTTCTGCATCACCAAACTGAATTGCAAATATTATTTTCAAACAGGCTTGAGGTTTTCTCTGCATGCTAAACTGGGATATTAGAAAGCATTTCGATGTTGAAAAAAAAAAAGCAACACACTTCGTCTTTAAATTTTTCCATCACCTTTATTTACTCACCTCTGTCCCACTTTCTCCCTCATTTCCTCCCCAGCGGGGGGAAAGCTTTCCTTTCTGTAGTGCACTGACTGCATCAGTCCACCTGTTGTTCAGGGACATCTGTGTGCTGTGACTCATGTGCTGCTGAGGCTGAGCTCAGTGATGCGAGCAGGTGTCCTGCCCTTTACAGCAATACATATTCTCCACTAGACTTCTTAAGTCACTGCATGTATGTCATGGCACTCTTTGGTCTCTCTTTTCTCACATAAAAAAAAAAAAAAAAAAAAAAAAAAAAATATATATATATATATATATATATATATATATATATATATATATATATATATATATATATATATATATATATATATATATATATATAAGGCTTATTTAATTTTATAAAATATATTTTTCAAAATATCATTTTCATAGTATTAAGTTTATTTTTATATAAAGAATATATTATCTTAATATCTTGTATTCATCTTTTTACAATAAATATACTGCTGTTTTCCTCCTTGTATCTCTTTTATCTGTCATTGTGGTGGCTGTATGTAAAGTGATTGTAAATTTCTAAGTTTAATTGTTTGTCTCTACTACACCTCTAGTAACAACCTTAGACCTTCACCATAACCAAAATATGTATTTAATTACATCATGTTCAGTCTTCATATTCCATATTATATATTTTCCTCTTATCTTTTCTTCCATGTTAACACATTAAAGGTAAATTTAGAAAGATATTAGACACAATCCAGTCCAGCATCTCATCTCATTTTCACTTTATTATTATTATTATTATTATTATTATTTGTTTTTTTTTTCGGAGTGGTTAATTCTCCTCTTATCTGGAATTGAATCATATCTAGTTTTTGACGTCAGCATATATGTGATCAGACTCTCCTCAAACCTGTGACTCAACTTTTGTTCAAGCTGGCTTTAAATAACAGACAACCTCTCGTTCGCCTTCTATCTGAAGTTATTTTAGTTATGTAGGTTATACAGAGCAGTAGCACACATCATGCTGAGTGCATTGGAACTAGACTAAAGAACAGAAAACTGCAAACACGTCAAATACGTAAATGCTCAAGGAACTCCTCAGCTTTGTTGCAGAAACAGATGTAAGGTAATTAGGTGTTTGTGCAATCATTTGTTATTTACCAACCATTTGTCCGGGTGCTATGTCTTTAAAATATTCTGTTCAGCAGTTTTAACCCCAGCTGTTGGCCTGTGTTCGTGTTCTACTGATTAATTATGTTAAAGAACACCAAGCAGGTGTATCTGCTTGAACAGCGCTGCAATTTATTCATGTTTTTACAGAAGGTTTTTTGGTTGAAATCGTAGTTCTTTCTTAATTTTGTAAATAAAATGTAGAATTTTACAGATTTAATACAAATAAAGAAACATCAATATGGAATATTCAGCTGCTGATACATCTTCTAATGAAATGGTCTTCTTAGCAGATCCTCTCTTGCTTTGTAAATGTCCGGCTAAGTCAGCACTAAGTGTCATGTGCGCTGAATGTGCTATGTTCAGTTTCTCTCTCGTGTTTTAATCCGTCTTGTTTGCGATCATCGCTTGCCTGTTGTTTCTTCTCCTGTTCCACGGATTAGAGAAGTGCTCCTCTTTTCTGTCACCAGTTTCCTCTTCTCTTCGGCTCTCTGTTCGAGATGATACCCTGGCCCAGCCCTCAACAGAAAATGACCCCTCCCCCTTTTACTCTGTCAACAGAAGAGTGGTTTATTGTTGCCAGCTTCGGCATCCTCTCTGCTCTCACACTTTGCTACATGATCATCAGAGCCATTGCCAGCACCCCCACCTATGAGTGAGTATTTTCAGACTGTCACTAAATACATTAACAGTGAGTTAGTACCTACTTCACAGGATGAGTTGTCACGTTAGTGTACTACTACAGTGGGTACGGAAAGTATTCAGACCCCTTTATAGTTTTCACTCTTTGTTATATTGCAGCCATTTGCTAAAATCATTTAAGTTATTTTTTTTACCCCTAATTAATGTACACACAGCACCCCATATTGACAGAAAAACACAAAATTGTTGACATTTTTAAAGTTTTATTAAAAAAGAAAAACTGAAATATCACATGGTCCTAAGTATTTAGACCCTTTGCTGTGACACTCATATATTTAACTCAGGTGCAGTCCATTTCTTCTGATCATCCTTGATGGTTCTACACCTTCATTTGAGTCCAGCTGTGTTTGATTATACTGATTGGACTTGATTAGGAAAGCCACACACCGGTCTATATAAAACCTTACAGATCACAGTGCATGTCAGAGCAAATGAGAATCATGAGGTCAAAGGAACTGCCTGAAGAGCTCAGAGACAGAACTGTGGCAAGGCACAGATCTGGCTAAGGATACAAAAAAAAATTCTGCTGCATTTAAGGTTCCTAAGAGCACAGTGGCCTCCATAATCCTTAAATGGAAGACGTTTGGGACGACCAGAACCCTTCCTAGAGCTGGTTGTCCGGCCAAACTGAGCTATCAGGGGAGAAGAGCCTTGGTGAGAGAGGTAAAGAAGAACCCAAAGATCACTGTGGCTGAGCTCCAGAGATGCAGTCGGGAGGTGGGAAAAAGTTGTAGAAAGTCAGCCATCACTGCAGCCCTCCACCAGTCGGGGCTTTATGGCAGAGTGCCCCGACGGAAGCCTCTCCTCAGTGCAAGATATATGAAAGCCTGCATGGAGTTTGCTAAAAAAACACCTGAAGGAATCTCTGGTCTGATGAGACAAAGATAGAATTAAGGCCAAAAAGTTCTAGGTCGTACAGGTATGTGTGGAGAAAACCAGACACTGCTCATCACCTGTCCAGTACAGTCCCAACAGTGAAGCATGGTGGTGCAGCATCATGCTGTGGGGGTATTCTTCAGCTGCAGGGACGGGACGACTGGTTGCAATCGAGGGAAAGATGAATGCAGCCAAGTACAGGGATATCCTGGACCAAAACCTTCTCCAGAGTGCTCAGGACCTCAGACTGGGCTGAAGCTTCTCCTTCCAACAAGACTATTAAGCGCACAGCTAAAATAATGAAGGAGTGGCTTCACAACAACTCTGTTCTTGAATGGCCCAACCAGAGCCCTGACTTAAACCCAATTGAGCTGGAGAGACCTGAAAATGGCTGTCCACCAACGTTTACCATCCAACCTGACAGAACTGGAAAGGATCTGCAGGGAGGAATGGCAGAGGATATCCCAAATCCAGGTGTGAAAAACTTGTTGCATCTTTCCCAGAAAGACTCATGGCTGTATTGGATCAAAAGCGTGCTTCTACTAAATACTGAGCAAAGAGTCTGAATACTTAGGACCATGTGATTTTTCAGTTTTCTTTTTTAATAAATCTGCAAAAATGTCAACAATTCTGTATTTTTCTGTCAATATGGGGTGCTGTGTGTACATTAATGAAGAAAAAAAAAAAAACTTAAATGATTTTGGCAAATGGCTGCAATATAACAGAGTAAAACATTTAAGGGGGTCTGAATACTTTCCGTACCCACTGTATATTAATGTACTATTTTTTTTTTTACAAGTAATTATAAAGTGTCATAGTATTATGTAGCTGTAAGGGCTGTAAAATTAATCTTTAAATGAGTTTGATCAAATAATTATTATCAGTTTATTTAGATACATTTTATATTTAAACAAACTAGTGTTACTTCAGTGTCATTAAGATATTTTTACAGTTTGAATTTGTATTTTCCATTTTAATTGTAGTTAAAAAAACAATACTACAAAAAAGGAATGTGTGTTAACACCTAAATAACTTCTGTATGAGTTTTCTATTATTACCATGTACTTCAAAATCAGTGCTTGTTAAATGTTTTTCTTTCTTTTTTTAATGTCTTTTACAGGCTGAAGTTGGAATGAAGATTATTATTGTTTTTTTCCTGTGGCATCCTGATTTCTAAAACTGAAATGCATCCTGAAAAATGAAGTTGTGGATCGCACTTCAAGTCCGTTTCTTGCACATGTATTGGTAGTGTTAATAGAGCTAGCTTTCAACTAGAGATGAGCATATTCAGAGCTTTTCACTAAGTGATATTGCTAATGAACTTCTTGTTTTACTCAATTGCTGTAATTAATACGTCCTTTTTTGTTTTCATTTTAGAGGAATAGTGTTCGCATATGTTACATGTTTTTTAAATTAGTATTTTTTTGTATCATTGATTGTCATGTGAATTTTTAAAGACATCTGTGTGTGTGTGTATTAAAATTGCTTTGTGCAAAATCTTTGTTGTGCTTTTTAGTAAGTTAGTAGTTACTAGTACTTCTTGTATTTCTGTCTCTCTCAGTTTACCATGCTGAGACTCCTGAATCAAATTTTTACATTCTGACCAGGGAAACCTCCATCATGTCACATGTCTACTAGACAATCTTGATTTACTGTGGCATATAATAGCTGTACAGTTCAATTCAGTAGTGCCTTACAATAAGTCAAGCCAAAAGCACTAAAAATAGTGTAACACATCTATGAGGACAGATTGTGCTTTGGATCAGCCTAACATTTAATGCATGGGCATAAGGGATTTTATGCCATTTGGCACCAGGAGAGTTTAATTGGAAACATAAAAACAAAACAAAACATGAACAAGCTAATGAAGGATTACTTAATGGAGTCGAGCATATGTCGCTGTACTGTAGTATAATATACATTATTAAGCAGCTGTCTTTGAGTTTATAGTCACATAATTTCAAGTTAGCACAGCATTTTAATGATAAAATATCCAGCACATTTTTAGAAAATCAATAAAGTTTTTATTCATTTCATTATTTTATATATTTATTTACCCACCTGTGGGTTACATTGTTTTACATACATACTGTGTGTATAATTATTTTAATAAAAGACAATCCACATATTTGTTGTAACAGTCTGCAGCTCATGCAGTTCAGTATTTGCTACCTAATCTAGTCTTTCTATACTAGACATAATATAAATAAAATTTAATATGTAACCCTATAAATGATACATACAATCTACTCAAACATTGTGTTGTTGAGAATTATTTACCTTTTAAAATTTTTTGGTAAATGTCATTATGCTATATTATCACCAAACCTCAGATTCACTCTTCACAACTTGTTTTCTTTCAAATAGCACCGTTTATATATATATATATATATATATATATATATATATATATATATATATATATATATATATATATATATATATATATTATCCAATTTCCGCTGAGAAGCTTGATGGTAATTGGTCTGGTGTCAAGGACATAATAAGTGTTGATTACACGTAAACAACTGACATCGATTTTATGCTGAGATGAAATGTCAGATTTGAGCACAACCTTTATGGAGGAGGTAAATAAGTCTTTTGAGTCAGCAGGAGCTGCATCTTGAATAGTTTATTAACATTCAGAAGAATCATTCTATCTTTCATCTTTCTCATTTTCTTTCTATCCCCCTGTTGCACACAAAAACTGATCATTATCACAAATGTACAGTTGGCTTTTATGTCGTGCTCTAACCCTATTCTTTTTGTTGTTTGTCTGTTTTCAGGCGGTCATTTCTTCAACCGTAATTCTGTGTCTCCGCGCAGCGTAGTCTGTGAGATGGAGCTTCCAGACATCCAGACGTCGCTGGACATGTACGACGACAACAAATCGTGAGGACACGCACCTCCTCCACCTCCAGCCCATTCCTCCATCCTCCTCTCCCTGAGTCCAGACTGTGGGGAACAATCTTTATGAGTGTGAACTGGAGCATTGACCGTGAGCACACTGACTCTGGCGATAAACTCTACCGCTGTAGAATGATCGGTCGCCTCAAGTGGATGTGATTGGACTGTTGCACCATCATCAGCCTCCTTACACTTTTAGACGTATTTGTTTTCTCTTGCTTTTTGAAAGACTGTCTTTTCACAGATGGCTGTGGGAAGTACCTCTTTGTTCATTTCTCTGGTCTCCTCGGTTAGCCACAAGTGTTGTCAACTGTTTTCTCGTGTATGTCGTTTGCTGACCGTTTTTAAGTTCCCATGATTAATATTGTTCCAGATGGGGAAAACTCTTGTGGACAGTCATAAAAGCAGGATTGAAAACTGAGCCTTTATGGAAGAGCTGTCTGCTTTGTATCTCTGCTTTTGTAGCTAAATAAGATGCATACGAACTCGTTCTTCATATGCTGAAATGCTGCAGCTTCACGTTTAGTGCTGGCCCATTAGCACTCGAAAACCCTTGACAAATCACCGTTACTTCCTTGTAGAGATATACAGTATTCTGTACATAGAAAGAAAATGTTTTAAACATGTATTTAAAGAAAATCCTTTTGAGTCCTTACAGCGAATACTAATCAATTCCAAGCAAGGGGACCTAACATATATATATATATATCATTCATATATATATCTTTCTCTCAAGTGGCCTCTTAGCACAGTTTGTCTTTCCTGGATCTTGTCCGTGCAAAAGAGTGTCTGTCTCTTTTGTGTTCTCGTTTTCGTAGCCAGTTTTTGGGGGGGTGGCATTGTGACCATACAGGCCTGCACTCACAGAGATCTTTGTGCTGATTCTGCTTCAGTGATGTTTTATGTCATATGGAGTCGCGGTCAGGACAGGGCAGAGCTGTACTCTGAGACACTCAGTGAATAAAGATTCTGCTTTATGTGGGTCATGATATGGGCTACCTATGTTACATACTGCCTCAGCATTAAACTTGTCATAATTGCCTATACTGCTTTCTTTCTTTGAGTGAGGTTTAAAACGAACACAAATCAGTGTTATGTTATTCTTATTGATATACTATTATAACATATTATAGTTTGAAGTAGCTTTTATTTTGATATTTTCAGTTTTAATTTTAGTTTCAGCTTAATTAAATTAGTTTTTGTCAGATTTTCAAAAAATAATAATATAATATATTATATTAAAATTATATATATATATATAAAATAAAGCTATAAAGATATTATATCTATATATATATATATATATATATATATATATATATATATATATATATATATAATATCTTTATAGCTTTATGTTTATTTATTTTTAGTGCATCAACTTAAATTCATTTTATTTCAGTTACTTTACAAGGAAACATTTTCATTAAAATTTTTAATTTATGTTTAAAATTGAAGTTAATATTTATATATCATTGTATTTCAGCTTGATTTTAATAAATGTCTGGAGTGTGCCTGTCATGCCAAGTGGCATCCACCACGATTACAGAGGAGTAAAAAAAACAAAAAAAAAAAACAAAAGATGAGCAAACTGGATTCTTATTTAATAAAACTTATGATTAAATATGATCAAGGAATTATTTAAATATTTTTGTTACTTTTACTTTTATTATATTTTTTATTATTATTACTAATATTATAAATATATAGGGCTGTTGAAAAATATGACAGCAAAAATAAAACATAAGGCCTTATTTTTATTGTTACTAAATTAATATAATAATTTCAGTTTAATATAATTATAAGCATCTTAAAAAAATAATTAAACAGGAAGTAGATGTAGGATTTTTTTTTTTTTTTTTTTTTATAATACGGGCACCAATAAGTGTGATCTTTAGTTTCTTGGAAACCTTTTTTTTTTTTTTTTTTTTTTTTGCTTCTGCTTTCGGATGTAATTCGAAGCTACTGTATTAATTTCGTTCAGTTTAGCGTGTATAACCTTTTCTTCTGCGATTCCGCTATGCTACATTCTCACATTTGAAGTGAATCGGACAATGCTTTCATCTGCCGCGAGAGGGCGATAGAGCGCGCTGATTAACTGAAGGAAATAACCGAGAACAGACATGAAAAGTGCTCAGTACACTAGAAGAAGACTAACGGGACGTTTACTAATGACTTTTTTTAAATGGCGTTTACTTTAACGTTAGTTATTTTGATAATTTACCATGAACTGCTCACGGGATCCAACAGCGTCGAACTACTTAGCAGGAAATATCTGACGGACGGAGAACGATTGAAGACTTTTCAGCAAGGAAATGAAAACAGTCAGAGGCGGATTAATTTTCAGGTAACGTTACATTTATTTATTTACAAACATTTATTAGAGGATCAACCCCATGAGATGAAACATCTCGTTTTCATGGGGGTCCTATTAAGTAGACTACATCATTAAAATATCTCCATAAGAACTCAATCACTGAAGCTGATAAGTGACAATGGATGCGTCTGAAAATCAAGTGAACTTGTCTAACTTAACAAGATGCTGAAGCAGTTTTAGTCCTCAAAGATGAGCTTACATTCTTATGGCTTAAGTTACTCACACAAATAGTTAAATGCGTCTTGGATACCTAGAAATGCTGTCTAGGTAGGCAGCTTACTTGATTTTGAGAGGCAGCCAATAACTAGGTGATTCTATTATTTCTAAATAGTAAAATTATTACAATATTAAAATATATTATATAAATCTATAGTTACTAACCCTATCTCAATCTATAACATGAGTTTTATGGAACACACACACAAAAAAGGTAACGGCAGTAGCTTTTCTCATGTGATATGACGTTTCCTCATGTGATTAACACCTGTTGCACAAGGTGACTCTGTCTGGTCATGTCTTGTTTTGTCTGATTGTAGAGTTCACTCAAGAGACAAGCCTTTCTGAATTCAGCAATGAAGAAATCAAACCACTCTGCCCGTTATGGCATCAACCAGTTCTCAGACTTATCTCCACAACAATTCAGAGGTGACTATATGCAGGTTATGGATGCTTACAGATAAATGCATTTTGTATGATGGTACCTAACATGTTTATTTATTTATTTATTTATTTCTCAGAGCGATATCTCACAGTCTGGAATGAGACGGCTCCAAAGTTCGACCCCTCCATGTCTGGAATTCAAGTTAAGATGAATTATCCTCCCAAGTTTGATTGGAGGGACCATGGGGTTGTCGGGCCAGTCCGAAACCAGGAGTCGGTAGGGTGTAGATCTTAAGATTAGACTTTAGATCTGAACTTTTTCCCACTGACTTTTTTTTTGCATGTCTTCTTGCACTTTTGTGTAGTGTGGAGGATGCTGGGCCTTCAGTGTGGTGGAGGCCATTGAAACGGTTTCTGCTAAAGATAGTGGAGAACTGCAGCAGCTCAGTGTGCAGCAGGTTATAGACTGCTCTTATAAAAACAAGGGCTGTGATGGCGGATCTCCTGTCGGAGCTCTGGATTGGCTCGCACAGGTGCTGTCATCTGCTTTCTCCTTTACTTGTGATGATGTAACTAATAATTGTTATAATATTTTATTATTGAAGTACTGCAATTTTGATGAATAAATCTTACTGACCCCGAACTTTTGAGTGGTTGTGCAACAGGGTTTGTACATGTTATTATGTTCATATTCCCTCAATTTAGCGAACAAAAACATATTAAAAAGCAGTAATTAAGCTGGTCATATCAGCGATATGTATTGTGAAGTGCACATTCGGAGCTTTTAAATGACACCTGTTTTTTTTCTTTTTAATTAGTATTGTAATAAGGGTTTTAATTAATTAGCTAGCTGCATCAGTTCTGAGAGACTTAAAGAGAAGTTGTCTGTACAAGCCACAACAAGCTGCTGATTACAGGTGGATGTCATCCTGGTAATCCCGTAATTGGCACATTCTAATATCCTCTTTTGTATATGTTTTTTTTTTTTTTTTTTTTCAGACCAAACTAAAGTTAGTAAAAGAGGCGGATTATCCGTTTGAAGACAAGGCTGGGATCTGCCAGTACTTTCCTCAGTCTCACGCCGGAGTGGCTGTGAGGAATTACTCGGCGTATGACTTCAGGTAATCAGATGGCTTGAGCTTTACATCAACAGTGTGCTGTGCTGTTGCGTTAAGTGCAGTGTGGACCTCATGTACTATTCAAATCCAAGGCTGAAGTCTGTCAGGTTGTGGGCGAGCATTTTATGTTTACTCATCTGCTCTTGTCAACTCTGTTTGCAACTCAGGGTCAGGTGCTGAACGGCCACTGACCACGTACCACTGGTCCAAGACCAAATGCACTTCTCACGTCTTTCGTTGTCTTACATTTGTGCCAAATGTCACTGTGTCTCCTTATTGAGATGAGACCAGATTTCTGTCCTTATGTTGTTGTAGTGGACATGAAGAGGTGATGATGAGTGTGCTGGTGGAGTCGGGACCTCTTGTTGTCATTGTGGATGCCATCAGCTGGCAGGATTATCTGGGCGGCATCATACAGCACCACTGCTCCAGCCACAACGCCAACCATGCTGTACTGATGACTGGTTATGATACCACAGGTACACAGACACGGACGGTTACACACTCTTTACTTGTGCCTCAGAGCATTTAAAGGTTCAAAGCGCTGGCCTTCACGGATTACGTCCTGTCAAGGGCACAGAATTGAGCAGACACTGGCAAACGCTGGCTGTGCGCCAACATCCCAGCTAACAGCCTGATGCATCTGCACTATAATCAGCCAGCTGTCCACAGCGTTTATCCTCTCCGATGAGTTGTTTGTTTACTAGTTTGAATTAAGTACTTTCGGTGTAAAGTAGAGAAATTGATGCTCTGTGTCATGCCCAAACTGTTATTGCTAGCATTATTAATCATTTCTTACCATTATAAGTGTACAGTATGTAGTACCACTTGTTGATAATTTCCCATCTGGGGGTATATTTTCATTATGTCTTCATATTTATCACAGGGGAAGTGCCATATTGGATAGTACGCAATTCATGGGGGACCTCATGGGGTGACGATGGATATGCTTACATAAAAATAGGGAACGACATGTGTGGTAAGTTTAGTGACCCACTACTAATGCTTCTTTACCTTGTTAACAGTTTGACAGGTAATGCATTCTGCTGTTATGTGGCATGGTGTGCATTCATAAATATTCATGAAATGTTTAGATGTTGGCATACACTCAATACTGTTTGCAGGGTGAAAATCAAATCATAAATGCCTAGTCAATCATGTTTTAATTCATATCAGATCATTTGGAAGTGATGTAGTGAGGTGATTGTGAGGTTGTGATCTTGTTTGTCTATTTCTTAAGATGACTTTACGCAATGTCAGATGACAGTAAATAGCCTCTGTTTTTCTTTTCCCAGGCATTGCGGACAATGTTGCTGCTGTTTTGGTGTAATTGTCACTAATCTTCCTACTTCCGTGAAAAGGCTGCGGCAGATCCACATTTAAAAATATCACCCTAAGGATGGAAATCCTCCAGTATAGATAGCTGGCGAGAATTGTAAAAATTCTCACGGGGATGCGGATAACAAATCCTGTTGCCTCTCGGTTGCAAAGCACGTACGCTAATACACCACATTCCTAATCCCGGCCACGGTAGCCCAAAATAATCAGAGTCGGAGCCGGATTTCATTTTAGTAATGCAACGCACACCAGCTCGATTCATCAATAAGATGGTTTTAATCTTCAGAAAACACTGTTCGTATATATCAGTGCACAACTGAAGACTTATTGTATTGTGACATTGCACTGATATAGGACACACAAGGGATCTCGTCTGCAAAAAGGTGAACATATTATTATATATCAATACTTATAATTACAGCCTTAAAGAGTTTTGAAAGAAAAAGTGCATATTACTAAAGTACGTGCAAGATATTTCGTATGATCTGTTTTTAGAAACACTTGTAACTACAAAGCTTACTTTTATTATTTTTTACATTTTAGGAATAATCAGAAATGTTTACTTACTGTATAGTATATAAACCAAGTTTACATTTTGACCAAAAAAGTTGTTTTTTTTCCCCCCAAATAAACAAGAAGTTTCTCTATATCTGTATTTGTGTGAATTGTATTTACAAAATAGAAATGGGTTAATTATACATGTTATAATATTACACTATATTGACAGTATATACACAAGGGAATCAACAGTTTCACTGATGTAGAGATTTTGTTGAGGCAGTTTTTAAATTGACATATTTTCTGGAACATCTGTAAAATCAGCACAGCTTTGTAGCCTCTCATTCTGCCATTTAAAAGGTTTTTGGTGACAAATCTTGGGGAAGGTAGACTCTTTTTCTTTTGTACTCTGCATCAACCACGGTCCATCCTTTTGTCATCCCTCCATCTTTTTAGTCTGAGTCATCGCTGCTGCTGCAGTAGGAGCTGTCGCAGCATTCGGCCATGTACAGGAATGTGTGCTCACTCGGGTCCAGCTTGGGAACCCACTCCCTCGGAACCAGGAAGGTGGCCAGGTTAAACAGATCCACAAACACCTTGTAGCGATCACTGGCAAAACATCCATAAGGCTTATCAATACATCCGAGTGCTTCGCGTTTAGAAGATGGTTTGCATTGTGTTTCACATGGATAATTCCAGCAGATGCAGAGTGTTTCATCTGGAGACCTACCTGACGGTGGAGCGCAGGTACTGATAGCCTGATGAGCCACCTGTGCCGTCTTTACTGCCAATCATTCTGTGCACCATACACACGTGGTTGTCTAAGGGAAAATGTCAGTATAAATTATGCAGGAAGTACAATAAATGTATTATTGATATGCAAAAGAAAATCTGTTGTTCTCTTTTATTCAGGGTTTATAGGGCGTTATGGGTCATTATTTAGTTTATAGGGCTTATATAGGTCATTTATTTGCTGTTCTGATGCTTTGTTTTCAGTGTTCTCACATACATCTCCATTTTGTCATCAGGGTGTCGATGTCCATCAGAGATGTCAGGAGCTGGAAAGGAACCTGAAAGCGAGGCTCCTCCCTGGCCATAAATTACAAATAATTTAAAATTGAGTTTAGCCATTAAAATTATATATATATATATATATAAAAAATTTTTTTATAATTTTTATTCTTTTGCAAATGTACATTGGTGTTCTTTGAAGTACCTTTGAGTATCATTCATATTGTATATGAATATGTCCAGTGTTATTCAGTACCATAACATATATCAAGGCCTATGGTATTACCACATCTCATTTTCTTAATTATTATATATAGAATGATTTCTGAAGGATCATGTTACACTGAAGTTGGAGTAATGACTGGAAATGTTTTGTTTTAATAATATTTCACCATATTACAGTTTTTATTTACTGTATTTTTGGTGAGAGGTGGTAGAACCTCATCTCTTGATTTTCTGATTAAATTAGCAGATAGATGGACCTGTAGAAGTAGATCATCAGGGCTCCTTGCAGGGCTTTATAGGAAAGCCTCCTCTGACCTGCATCGACAGAAGCAGATATTCAGATCTTCTAGCTAGTGGATGTGTCACTTGACATTGTATCTCTGAAGCGTCTCAAGAGGTTCTCTGACCTGTGCTTACTAAGTGATTGTGTCTTTTCTCATCAAAGAGCGATAAGAAAATGTCTCTCTGCTTAATGAGCTCGGCCATCATCTCCTCTTTCATTTCCGAGGCTGGTTTTTGCTGTTAAGAGGAAACGAGAGTCATCACTTACAACCGAGATGGGAGAATTGCACACAATTATCCAGGGATTCTCAGCATACCTCTATTTTTTCCTTTTCCCTCCTGAGCCCCTCGAAAATATTGGTTTCCAGTTTCCCCCAAAAATTGAATCCGTCTCCCTCCAAGCCAGGCGTTCTCTCCAGCCATTGCTGAAAAGTATTGATTGCTTATGAGAAATGCTGTCCGTTAGATTAATCCTGACTTGATATATAAATTAGCCATGTGGCCTATTCCTCTCTGAATACCAGTAACCTGCAGTGAAATCCAGTAAGTTATGGTTCTTTGATTAATACACTATTCATGACCTCACAGCTAATAATTCATCTTCTAATATCATTTCCCTCAGGTTTACCTCCACTAGCTGCAGCAGTGTGGGCTCCTGCTCTGAGTGGAGGAGCAGCTCACTTTCCTGGTCACCGAAATTGTCCCGGTAATGCCTCCTGTTGTAGGGGACCCTCTGGCTGTGAGGGACCCCAATCTTATTTTCCAACAATCGAAACTGCAGACTCTGGAAGCCTGAAGCAGATGAGAGGTATTCCCTGTGCACAAAAAAACGCAGATCAACTGGGCTAAACACAATTATGCTAAACACTGCCATTGATTTTGATTTAAGAAATGAGTGCCATCCAGTGCTTATTTACTGAGTTAGCTCTCTCCCGTCTCTTGAGTGTTAGCACATTTCCAACAGCGAGTTTGCCCAAACATTGCTGTTATCCAGGAAGTGTTATGGCCTACTTGTTTTCAGTAATTGTTTGCCAGTGAATTTTTATTTTATTTTTTATTATTACAGTATTATGAATACAAATATCTGACGGACGGAGAACGATTGAAGACTTTTCAGCAAGGAAATGAAAACAGTAAGAGACGGATTAATTTTCAGGTAACGTTACATTTAGTAGACTACATCATTAAAGTAAAGCTCTATAAGAACTAAATCACTGCGGCTGATAAGTGACAATGGATGCGTCTCAAAATCTAGCGAGCTGTCTAACTGTACGTTAGATGCTGAAGCAGTTTAAGTCCTCAAAGATGAGCTTATACAGTTACAACTTTTTGTTACAACCAGGTATTCCCTGTGCACAAAAAAACGCAGATCAACTGGGCTAAACACAATTATGCTAAACACTGCCATTGATTTTGATTTAAGAAATGAGTGCCATCCAGTGCTTATTTACTGAGTTAGCTCTCTCCCGTCTCTTGAGTGTTAGCACATTTCCAACAGCGAGTTTGCCCAAACATTGCTGTTATCCAGGAAGTGTTATGGCCTACTTGTTTTCAGTAATTGTTTGCCAGTGAATTTTTATTTTATTTTTTATTATTACAGTATTATGAATACAAATGATACGAATTCTATACACCTTACCTGAAGTCATAGAAGTCTAAGGCAGTCATGGTTTCCAGAACAGCAAACTGGTCAAGCAACAGTCTGAATATTATCACAATCCTGTGGATGCGAGTGTTGACTTTGAGCATGTTTCGCTCGTCACGTACCTGGGAAAATATGCAGTGCATTTAGATTCATTTTCAGCAGTCTTTATAATGTCCCTGACACATGCCGTTTAACTGGAGAAGTATCATAATCTAGACTGAAGGTGGCAGCCTCATGCTGCAGTGCACATCCTTTCTTTGAACTGAATCAAAGCCTGCATCATAATACTGATGGATCAGGCTGTTCATCATTGTCCTAATGGCTCCCAATTATTTTTTCTATGCAACAAATTAATGACATGTATAATGTTAATACAAATAGTTTAATTCAAGCAATTGCCGGTGTTTTTTTATTTATTTATTTTATTTATTTTATTTTTTACTTTCCATTCATCAAAGAATCCTGTTTCCACAGTAATATTAAGCAGCCAGACCATTTTCAATGTTGAGCATCATATTGGCATATTACAATGATTAACATCGAAGACTGGAATAATGACTGTTGAAAATTCAGCTTTGCCATCACCGTAATAAATTGTGATTTAAAATATATTCAAATACAAAAAACAAAACAAAAAACGAATTAATTAATAAATGATATTTTACAATATTACAGCTTTAGTGAACGTACAGTAAGAGACTTCTTATAAAAATAAAAAGCATAGAAAAAATTTACCAACCCCAAACTTTTAAATAGTATGCAGAATAGCAACAAAATATCAGATAATAACATTAACATGATTGCTGTTGTTCTGTCTTTTATTTACAGATATTTATGGAAATCATTCATCATATCTTTCTAATTTCTAATTTCTTCTTTATGCCCTGTCATCTTAAAATATCATTAGATGTGAAATGGCCCTTAACAAATTTTAATAGGTGACTTATTAAATGTTAATGTTATTTCATTGATTAAAAGCAGGTTCATTCAAGTTAGGAGAAAAAATGGTGCTAAATCAGCTGTTCTTAACCATGTAACACACATCTTCATGTTCGAGGCTACTCACATGTCCACTGGTGAAGATTTCTCTCACTGAGTCCAGCTCCCACAGAACTTGTTTAAACCACAGTTCATATGCTGCAATACAAGGAACGAGTTAATCATTTCTTCAGGTTACATGTGAAAAGTCAAGGTGCAGTGCCATTGAACTCAAGGTTATGAAAGTCATTAGATTTCAGTATGTATTTATTTGTGTAATATGTGCAAATGGATTGTGGGTTTGAGTAAGGCTGGATTTACTTGTGCGGTAGATGCTTGATTGTTGAGTTTATTGTTAAATCAGATACAGAACATGGGTTACATTCAGCATTGTGTTATTCAGTTTTTGAGTTAGCTGTCTTGCCTATTTTCAGCCGCAGTGAAACTTGTTAACATTCAGTGTTATAAATGGAGGGCTTTTTTTTCTGTCGTGTTTTGGGAGCGTTCAATGGAGTGAGGCTAAGACTGATGTGCCTGAAGGCTGTTTAGCGTTTGTTTGGCTCACCTTGATGTGTGACAATGAACAGATGTTCGTCATGGATCTTGTTTCCCTTCAGCTCACTTTGAAGCACCTGAGATGTCACTATTTTATCCAGCTGCGGGGATGAGAGAACGTTTTTGTTTCATGGAAAGCAAGCCAAAAAATCTGACATAACCAAACTTAGTGTGTCTGCTTAAAATAGAACAAAGTTCTGTTTTCATAGTTCACTGTTTGCCATTAAACTCTGAAATGAATGCATTTTCCAATTTGGCAACTCTGGACATACAGAGCACAATAAACTTTAGATTCAAGGTCTGCTCACCAATTAATCATGAACTATTTTAGGAGAAGCTATGCTTTATGCCTGTTAAAATATATAAAAATATACAATTAATATGCATGAGCTAATGTGTAGTTTACCTGCAGGTAGTCACCATAAATAAGACCTCCTTTACTGGCCTTGTTAATTCCAGTCTGAGAATCATCCTCATCTTCTTTCTGATGCTGCTTACTGTTTGACCTGTATTTTCATCAAACGTATCAACAGCAAAAATACAAGAAACATTTGTCTATTCAGTGTAGGTTAGTCTTCCAACTGGTTTCAGATATGGCAGACATATGATTGGCTCCAGTTTAGGGGGAAATGTGCTGTGAAATTAGCAGTAAATCGAAAAATATTGAAAGCTGAAAATACATACACAAATTTCCTCTGAAAATATGGGCATCCACTCATGGCTGAAATGTTAATATGAGACAAGCCGGCTTGTTTTCTTTCCCACCTCTTCAAAAAGGCAGTTCTCAAGGATGTTCAGATGTTTTATAACGTGTCCCCCCATGCTGACGGACCAATCGCCTCTAGATCCATCCCACCTCCCTTCTGTCCAAGTTCACCGCCGTCCACATGTTGTACTTTGTCCTTTTCTTATCTTAGGTGAAATCGAATTGATACATGTGAATTGAAACAGAACTTGGACTTAATAATGTTATGAGCAGCAGACGGTTTGCACATAAATTGAATGCTGTGTCGGCCGCAGGTGTAGGTATGGCTCTACCATGAGACGGTTTTATGATGTGCCTGTAGATTACACAAACTAAGTTACCGTGGAGCTGGATCGCCCTCCGTCTATGAATCATCTGAAACGGTTTATCACTCAAACAAACAAGAACACAGAGTGCTGGATGAAGTGGATAATCAAATACAAACAATTGTATCTAATGATTATTTGTATAGCCTACCTACTACTCGATTATTAAAAAAATATTTGAAATGACAAAAACAATTTCTAATAGTTTGTTAACTGATGTGAGATGTATTTGCAGCTAATTCAGTTTTATTTTATATTTTCCTTAATTTTTATGTTACAGTGTTTTTTTGTTTTTTTTTCTTTGCTGCTCAATGTTTGACATTTGATTATGTCAGTGACTTGTTAAACAAACCTCTTACACAGTTTTTAACAGTCTACCCATGTGCACGAATACATTTACCATGCTTAAACTGTCCATTGTGCTTTTGTGATGGTTTTAGGTTTTTGAAGATCAGTATCCATGTGCGTAGTTGCAGAAACTAAGTTTTTAACAAATGATAAGTCATGCATCATTTGAATCATTTACATCTACTTACCGTAAAAAATTTCATAGTGGACTCGTGTATGCCTGTATACGTGTAAAAACACACACGAGAGAATCTGGTGTGATTACACGGTTTATAGTGGATATTTGAAGGCCTGTCTGTATTTTGTGTAAATATACACACTTTTCAGCTGAATTGTGGCTAACAGGTGAACTCTGGCTAGACAGAACAGATTGTGAAAGGTTAGAGGTTTTGGAATGAGACTCTGGAGATCCGATGTGTGTGTCAGAGACAGACAGCAGGCTTGTCTTTGTGTGGTGGTGTCTTGTGTCCTTGTAAACACACTGCTCGCTCGGGCACCGGAGTTTGCTGATATTGAGCGGTCTGTGACAGGGATTGTCTTCATACCTTTTGAGGAGAGTTGGGTAATCAATCAAATCTGCCACTTGGAGCAGAAGTGGCACAAAAACGGCTGTTGTAGACAATAACACCGAAATGAGTGACCTTCATAAACCAGTTGCGGAATCTGTAAAACTGGGTGGGAATAAGCAAAAATGCTCCAGATGCAGGAAAATGAGTCAACCCATTAGGAAGTGTGTTTGCAAGGACTTGATTGTGCGTAAATGTTGTGTTTGAGGGCAGTGTTAATCAGGAACCGGGGCAGAACAGTTTAAAGTGCAATCGTGGATTAAACCAGAAAACAGAGACCATGGCTAATACGTGCGATCCAGGGAAGGTTTTTCCTCAGTGCATTTGCATATCATTAGCATGCACCGCACGGAAACAACACAGTGGTGTTTTGGTGGCATCATCAGACCTTGCCTCACTCACTCATGCTTAGTAAATCTCAAAACAGTTTCCTAAAGGAAGTCCATTGGGTTTAAAGTTATAAATATCCACGACTGTTATTAAAATCATTTATGGCACTGTGCATTCCATCATACGGGTTTGTGTATGAAGTGCGCTGCGTGTCTCTGTAGCTTTCCTGCTGAACATTGCAGTCGTGGGATTCGCAGAAAGCTCCAGATCAAAAAGGGGCTTTACGTAACGCCTCACTTTAAAAGTACAGCAATGTTATGTGAGCTCCTGTTCTATTTTACTCTCTTGATTATAGAATTGATCAAGTTCCCGCACTTTTATGTGCTGTTACAGAGTGTCTACAGATATGATCTTTTTAATACCACCTTATGTGAAATTTAAGACCAAAACTTTGATGGAAATGCATGTTATATTACATACTTTCGTCACAATGTCAAAAATGCATTGTATTATTATGACATACAGTGAACTTTTCATATCAGCAGAAAATATCCTATATACCAAATATCCCCACAAAAGCACGGCATCACCAACATTTTTATTGGTGTAAAAGATTTATGCAATAGCAATACTTTCAACTGTTTTATCAGCTTTTACATACTTAAATCTGCATCTGTTTTTAATATTCACCCCAAGATGTTATTTACCCTTTACAAAGGCCAATATTTTTTAACCTTATTAAATATGTGTCATCTGTCATCTCAAATTCTTTTATTTGATCAAGAAATTCAATATACACTATAGCTTTTGCCAGTCAAATGAATGAATTTACACTGCAACATTACAACTGTAGTAAAGCATGTTTCAGATGCTGCTTACTGTTTGACCTGAATTTTCATCAAACATAGCAACAGCAAAAATACAAGAATAAATTTTCTCCAAAATGGCGCTATGGTGATGTGGAGAGAATCGTTATTTTTTGTTTTCTTCACGTACAGGAAGTATTCTTGTCGCTTCATAAAATTCAACCACTGATGGCAGATGGACTTTTCTGTCGATGTCTTTTAATACTTTTCTGGACTTTTGACAGTGTCATTTATTTGGCAGTCAATGGGACAGTCACAAGCCTCCCGGTTTTCATCCAAATGATCTTAAATTGTGTTCTGAAGATGAATTAAACTTTTACGGGTTTAGAACAATGTGATTAATGTAAGTGATTAATGACAATTTTCAACATTTTCAAGTTTTAATCAAGCAACAACAAAAAAGCAATATATGACACTGAAGTCCTCTGAGCTCATTTTAGCTAGAATTAATAACTGGCGGTCTGGCGCATGATGTCACCTTTTTGTGTATATATATATATATATATATATATATATATATATATATATATATATATATATATATATATATATATATATATATATATATATAAAAACAAAAACAGAATCCCCTGGTGCATCAAATTCCATGAAAAGGGCAGATTGCTTTACATTCCACAGTCAACTGTAGGGGCTCCAAACTCGAAAAACACACAAAACGACATGCAGTTGCTTTAAATGTGTACAGTTTACATTGGAGCAGTTATTGAGTGGTGGAACTATGATGTCACTTTGTAGGCAAAAGCCTGGAAGCAAGTTAGCATTTTAGCACTTCCGGTTCCATCGTCCCAGGGTCAATGGGTTTTTTGAGTGTGTTTTTGCCTTTGATCACTCATTAATCAGATTTTACACAGAGCAATTATAAATTTAAGTTAATATTTAGGGACCATTTACCATTAATCGCCAAAGCAGATGAAAGTCAGTTTTACTCATGACTTATGCAGTTTTGCCTTTGATTAAAATGAATTCACATAACCTGTCATATATAACTTCAGACTGCCACAGTTCAATTCTTAGTTCATCAATATGCATATAGAAAAAGCCGTTTAGTGTTAGCGGACAAAAGGATTTTTCAAAGGTTACTTGCTGTTGTATTGCCAAGACCATGAAACTAGGCCAAAGTGTATAATGTTCTTTATGAACCATTTTAATTTGATCTGTTCTCATAACAAAAAAAATCTGTAAAAAAAAAAAAAGAAAAAACTTTTTTTTTTTTTTAAGTACAATTTTCACAGATATTTGCCTTATTACCTGTAACCAAATGAGCAGATAATTGCTTTTAATTTAAAAAAATATGCAGGTAAACGCACATTTACATAAATAGACATTTACATATTTTCTGTGCTGTGTTGCCATTTTATTCATTATATGTACAGTTTATTCAGTCAAAGTATGACGTAAGATGGCTGTAAATCAAGTGTCAAATGTTTATAAAACACTTTTTGTTTGTAACTAAAATTTAGAATCAGACCTAAATAAAAATATTTTAGGATTGTTATCATTGCAGGGCATGATTGCCAACAACATATTTTTTTTTTCTATTATGATATTCATGAACAGGAGTTTACAGGAAAAAGAGACAAATCTGAATAAATATAAAAATATTACAGTGTATAGCTGGCTACAATAACCCACCTGACATCACATGGTATTTTTGCAGTGGTATAGTGATATGCATATGTAAACATTTTTCATTTTCCAAAAGGTATGCCATTTTTCTCTGTAGGGACATATTTGAATAGTGCTTGTAAAAATTAATAATAAATAGTTAAATAAAGATATCAACAGCTTTATGAATCTGGCCTGTCTCTTGATGCAAAGTTCATAAATTCATTGTGCTCCACAATTGTAACCTTGCTAAGGCCTTAAATAGGTCTTGAGAAAACACAATGTTTCACAACGCACAGCGTTGTTTTAATACTCTTTTTTTTCCCCTAGGTAGTACACTTCTTATTTGACTAGGAGTAGTAGCATTTTTACAAACTGAGAATGAAATAAATGTGTCCGCTTAACTTATTCTCCTATAACAAATTGCATGTATGTAAGTGGCTAATAATGGTCTGTTCACTACCTTTTGCCAATCTCATTTTGTCTGAGGAACTGAATGTTGCTGACGCTGTCGGCTAGTTCAGGATACTGCTCTACCGACAGCACATAGTATCCATCGTAGCCTTGCACTCGTCCGCTGCTGAGAAGCTGCCTCCTCTCTCCCTCAGTCCATAGGCGGGATCCTTCCTCTCCGTTCCGGACCCGCTGCTGCTCACGTGACCACGAGATGGCGAGAGCCCTCTGTCGGGCCAGCTCTAAAACACGCACTCGTTCCTCATCCAGAGACGCCCCGTAGCGCACGTGCAGGGTGAGAGCCCCCCTCTGAAACTCCACATCTGCGAAGCGCCGGGTGCGGCCACCTAGCACAGCTGTGGACTGCGACACCGTCACGTTCACCGCATTCTCAAGTTCTTTCCGTCCGCTAGTAAGCCGCAGCGCTGCCAGGTCTGCTTCAGGAGAATTCATTTTCACAAAGAAGTGTGTGTCTCTGCCATCCAAAATAAAGTGCAGGTCTTTCAAGTAAAGTGCGCCATTGAGGATGTTGGCAACCTTGACGCAATCCTCATTAGCCAGGCTTAGTGCGCGAGTTATCACGATACCCTTGTAAAGGGCCAGCATGATCCCACGACCTATCAAAGAATCACTTGAGGCAAACCACAGCCAGGGTTTATCAGCCCTGTGGCTAGGGCCGAACTCAACCTGTGGCAGATCCCCAAATGATAGAAATGCTTCAGCTTGTCGGATGACGTGCTGCTGGACTGCAAAGCTGGCCTATAAAAGAAGAAAATAAACATTTTACAGAAACATGTGGCTATAGTTCCATTCCATTCCAATTATTCAAAGGGATACTACAAGATCTAAAAAAAAATGGAGATACAATTATTTTTAATTTGGATTTCTTTATTTATTTTTTGTAGAAATACAGCTTTTATCATTTTATTATAAATTATTATTATTATAAAAATCCTGGTACTATTAGTTGAAGATGTAATGATACAAAAAACCTACTACCAGGGTAATAATATAATATAATAATCCAAAACAAATCTCAGACTCTGATCTAATATTCTCACTCTGTTAGTTTTATTATACTCTGTTTTATTATTATTTTGCATTACTTTTTTTATTTTATCATTTTAATTTGAAATATTTAATATAAAGTTTTAGTAGTTTTTTGTCATAGGTTTTTGTATATATATATATATATATATATATATATATATATATATATATATATATATATATATATATATATATATTATTATTATTATTATTATTATTATTATTATTATTTATTTATTTTTTTTATTTATTTTTTGTAGTACATCAAGTTCAACAAAATGAAAATGAGAAATGTTGCCTTGGCAACTGCTGAATTAAAATATGTCTATATTTTTAAATTGATTGTATTTCAGTTAACGTTACTCTTATTTAAAGTAATGGAAAGTAATGTTTTTTATGGTTTTAGATTCAATTAACTATAATAACCCTTTATACTAATACTGTACGTAAAGATATTCATCCACAATAAACTTACTGTCAGGTCGTCCCACACTTGACTTTTGGCCAGTTCATAAGAGGCTTGTGTCATCTCAGAAATGGGGATAGGGAAACCAGGGATACTATTATGGAGATGGAATCCAAATGTGACCAGCCAGGTGTTCACATCTGTAGCAAATATCAATGACTAAATTACAAATCAGAATTTAAGATTGGAGATATGCAATGAAATGTGCAATGTATAGCAGATATGTTACTAGCAGAACTTATTTTAATATACAGATATTAATCCATCCCATACCTGTTAAGTAGTCTCTAACTTTCTGCACTTTACTTATTGGGTTGTTGTTTCGGAACATGTAGAGATTGAAAGGGCCTGGGTTCTTGATTATTTTCTCCCACTGCATGAAGTCAGGTGCAGTCCAGCGACCTGACATGATGTCATAATCCCTCACTCCAAAATGAAGCAGTTTTGTTAGAGGTTCATAAAGTCCTCCATGAAACCCAATCACCAGCTGAATGTCAGGATTGGAGTCCGAGTAGACCTCGCCATAGGCTGTATAATGAATCTGCTTGAGCAGGGTACCATCACTGCCAAAGACAGCCAGTGGTGATCCTATGTTATCACAAGCGATGTAGAACTCTGCTCCACTGCTGATCTCCATTGCAAACAAGTGTCCCTGCAGGTCATAGTATAGAGAGGTAATCTGAGAGCTGGAATGGTTGTAGACATGTGTTATCCTGCTTGGGTAGCTCAGATCAGCATAAAAGAACTGCAGGTGTTGTCCTATGCTGGACTTTGTTGATACTCTTCTTCCCAAACCATCGTAACGGTACTGGACAGACCAGCCGTTGGATTTACTGTAGACACATTCTAGGTGGCCATTGGAGTTGTACTGGAAGATCTCAGAGCCTCTCTGGCAAAGAAACCCATCTTCGTCCAACTCGTACTGCAGATCTCCAAGACGAGTTATACGGTCTCGCAGGTCATAACGGAGGGGCATGATTCGTGCGCTGTTTGCTGGACTCAGCAGGTGTATGTTCCCGTTTAAGTCATAGCTGTAGCGCCATGTCATTTTCTCATTGAGGTAGACTGTCTGCAACTGCCCGTCCACATCATATTCATAACTGTACTTGGTAGCATTAGCAAACGAGCCAATCTTCATTTCCCGCTTGGTTACTCTGCCCATATCGTCATACTGGACCGTGATCCAGAAGAGCAGAGACCGGAATAATTCATACTGAATCTCTCGAACCCGACCATGTCCGTCAAAGTGTTTGGTGTAAGTCATGACAGAGGTAGAGATGATCTGGTTGATGTCATAATAGATGACGCCAAATTTGCCGAACTGCTCCACTTTCCCTGAGATGTCATCATACTGATAAAGGTCAATAGGCAGTGGGGTTTCATTGATGACCCCCTGAATACTCGTCACACGCAGACTACTGTCATAAGCGTAGTCAAAGCGAGCATTTACCATTCCGTCCTCACTGAAGCGGTAGATCTGTCGGTCTACCAGTGGGCCAAGCTGCCTGTATCTAATGGTGCATATAAAACCCTCACTCTGCAGATTGACCGTCTTCAGCACACCTGCTGTCTCATCATAGGTGAAGCTGACGCGAGTGCTATCGTACAGAACCTCTGAGAGTTTGTTGTGCCAGCGGTACCGGTAAAGGACTCTCCGTCCTGTGCCCAGCTGTGCCACTCTCAGGAGCCTGCCATCCTCACTGTAGTCTACAGCGACGGAAGCGTTGCTCTCAGGCATATGGTAAAGGTTGCGGTAGTAAGACACCGAGCGTATGGTCTCCATAGTGTATCGTGCCACACTAGGCATAGTGACTGCTGAAAGACCTCCCTGAGGGTCAAATTCAAAGACATACTGCCGCTGACTTGCAAGTATCAGGACAGTGGACTACAAAAAAGAAGAAAATAACTTGCATAAACCAGGAGGAATTAAAATAAACTAATTGTATGTTAAGAGTCACACTAGTTGGTTAATCTTATTAGGATACAAAAGTTTTTGCGATATATTCACCCAAAAATAACAATTCTTCACCATTTACTAGCCCTCATTTCATTTATTGACAAGCATATTTTTTCATATGTCATGTCTTTAGTTTTGTATTGTTCCATGAAAGAAAAGAAAATCATGTGTAGGTTGTATAAATTATGATCAAATCTTTGTTTTTATTTAAGGGTATATATAGTTCAAAAGTTTGGGTACGGTAAGATTTGATTTTTTTTTTTTTTTTAAACAATACATTGCGCTAAAGTGATTAAGTCAAAAAAGATTTACATTGGTGGTAAGCAGTATATATTTGGCAGAGTCTACTGACAAATCTCTTGATGTCTACTGCATATCACATACATCACTAAAAGCAATTTCCACTGGCCTGTACCTTCTCCAGATATGTGTAGCGCCAGGTCTTCCCATCGGGAAATGTTCTGGAAAGCAGACGGCCTTGTCCATCATACTCGGCCCTCTCTGAGACAGAGCCCCAGTGTATGGCACTCAACTGCCCATTGCTATTGCGAGTAAGGTTGACAGGCAGCAGCTTGCTACTTGGCATCCAGAGAGTGGGCTGACCTGCTGTGTCATAACCAATCTTCAGAAGGAATTTACGGTGATCATCATAGATCTTTTCAATCCTCAGCGCTCGGTCATAATCAACAGACAAAATGTTCCGTCCATTTACCTTGAAGTGCAGGCAGAGGAGAGACACAAAATTGGTACGGCAACAGTAAAATAACAAGAAAAATAGGCAAGAAAATTGACAAAAAAAAATTTCTGTCAGAGTTGCCTTGGTTTACATCATAAAGACTTGAATCTTAGTGTGAAAATGAGTCTCATAATTAATAGCTCAACTTTATAAAACCAAGTGGCTTAGTGGCACGCTTAAACTATTAAATCATCTTGCAATGTAGGCTACTTCAATTTTAGAATTGATTTTCTCTGTAAAACTGTTGTTCTCTCCTAAAAACAGCTGGGTGGCATCTTCATGCCAAATTTACTTAATTTAATTTGCAAGAATACACATCTACACAAAAAGAAGAGCAAGAAATCTTGCATGATTTTTTTTTTAAATAGTCTATTATGACTGAGGTCAGTTGAACCTCAAGACAGATGTCAAGTGTTACAATATGACTAATACATTCAAAACTGTGCTGTGGTTGCTTTTAACAAGCAGTAGATTCAGTCTCAGACTTTAAACCATTTGCCAAACCATTGTCCTCTATAAATGGACTTACGTACTCGTAACTTGCGTCCAAACACAGTGACCTTCGTCCTTGTCTGCTCTTTACGAAAGCGCCATTCAACCAAGTTTTGCCCACTGTCATCAGGTAGGGTCATATTTCTTCGTGCCAGCGTAGGGGAGGATGCACCAGCCAGAATGTGTGGTTCCGTCTGGTAGTGAGTGTTCATTCCGTTGGCATACAGAATCCACAAGGAATGGTCATAACCAATCACATAGTTGTTCTTCAGCTGATCTGCAAAATAAAAAAAGAAAACATAAAACATAACTGCAAGCAGCAATTAATTGGCCAAGCACAACGGAGTCAAAATTGAGAAACTACGCATGGCATGGGGCATCAGATGAGTTCAGATGCAACAATGAGTAATTAAAGCTTTTGGGATGAGTTAAACGTTTGTTGTCAATATGCCAAATAGGGCTGAAACGATTCCTCGAGTTACTCGATTACAAAAATTCCTCGAGGCAAAAACTCTGCCTCGAAGCCTCGTTAAATTCCTATGACGCGCACTATATGCGCGGCGCAGGGATTTGATTGTGTCACACGGACCGTTTATTCACACAGACCTTTTGAATTTAGTTGGCGCGATGGCGGAGAATAGATCTATAAATAAACGGCAGAAATTGTCTAAAGTGTGGGATCATTACACACTTAATAAAGAAGAGAACAAGGTGCAGTGTCTCTACTGCAAAATAGAGCTGGCATACCACAACAGCACATCTTCCATGAATCAGCATCTGAACAGAAGACATCCACTCTATGCTGTTTCACCAAGCATCGCTGAAACAAGGTAAGTTAACGTAGTCTAAGCCTATTGATGTTCGCTGATTTTAATCCCATACTGCATTTGTAGCGATGTCGTGATGCGGTTTGACTAGATATGATGTTTAAATTTGATGACGTTTTAAAGTAGTAAACGTAAATATCACGTTCAATTGCAAGAGAGTAGCCTATAGCCTAAAAAAAGAACGCCTTCACACACACACAAACACACACACACACACACACACACGTACATTTTGATGTTTGTTTTGAGATTACAGCTTATTATTTATATTTTGTTTATAATTGTTTTATTTACATATTTTTTTTTATACATTTTATACATTGTGTACCTGTTTGGCTTGATATTTTATATTCAATTTTTGTTCTCAGGTTAACTAAACTAAATTTGCAGAAGGTGCAATCCTTTTTTTGTAATGTTGTGTATTAAGAAGACAAAAAACTAAGTTTATATTCATATTAGTTTTATAATACATGTTATACATAACTGTACGTTGTTCTATAATTGTTGGCAATGCCAACTTGGCACTTAACTTTTGGAGCCAAGCTTTTGGACATGGAAATAAATACCTCTGTTGAGAAATAAAAGCCAAATGCTTGTTCATTTTACAGCCACATCATTTTTGTTATGCATTATTTGTTTTGGTTGTTCAAAAACACACACAAACCATTTTATCCGATTACTCGATTAATCGATCGATTAAGTGCTAGATTAATCGATTACAAAAAGAATCGATAGCTGCAGCCCTAATGCCAAAGTACTCCAGAGTTCCAGCCTCAGTATCAGCTTGGCCTCATGCCAATAATTTCATGTAAACTTTTTGTCAGCATGGTCTGAAGAGGATCCAAGTCAAATTTAGTCAAAATCGAATTAAAGATCTGGGCTGAGTTTGAGAAAGTAATATTTCAACAAATCAAAATGGTGGACAGGAAGTTCAGCTGACTATGGTAAAATTGGTATCCATGTTCTCGGCATGATCCAAAGATTCTATAATGAGATCAGATTCATTACAATAGGCTAATATACTCAAAAGTTATTAGCAATTTTGAAAATCACTTTTTATCACACCATCATGAAACTTTTTGAGTACCATCAGGGCATGGTGCCGAAGACACATACTGTGTTTCATAATGATACACCAATGCAATCAAGCATTTTATGAGGAAATTCTAAATAGCTGATGCCCAAAATTGCTGACATGGGAAAATTGGGTATTTTTTAGTTCAGCATGCTGCACTGAATCTTAAGAGACCATTTTTGTGACCAAACCATTCTTAAGTCATTCATAAGTTATTTTTTTTTTCATATTTCCTGACCATTAGGTGACTCTGACCCAAAGCTATGCAGGTAGCCTCAGGTCATGGTTATTATAACACACAAAGTTTGGTCTAAATATAACAAAGTGTTGGAGAGAAAAACCCTCAGGTCCGATTTGGCAAACTTTTAGTTGATTTGTTTGCACGTTTTTTGAGAACGGATGGGTCTATCAAAAATCTTTTTGCCAGGAGCTAGCTGTTTGCCAGGATGGTCTGAAGATAATCTGTGTCAATTCTGATGAGTAAGTTTTCAAACTATTAAAAATTTGGAAAAATCTTCGACCTCTAATGACATAATATGCCAAAATATTTATATATATTCAGAAGATTAAGGGTTACCTTGATGTAATGTGAGGACATTTTGAATTGCTGACTGGTTTGTAGTTATGATTGCAGCTTCATCTCGTTCAGAACTTTCTCTTTCTACTGTAGAGACAGTATCCATGTCATAGGCCAGGCTGGTAACCACACCAGTAGGAAAAGTTACATTGGTCAGTCGTCCCTCTGTGTCATAGCTGAAAAAGAGAAGGATGTTGCATTTAATGCATTCCATGTGAATATGCACTTTTCTACTGTGCTATCTGTTTTAAAGTCTATATTACTTCTGTGTTGTTCCCTAGAAATGATTCAGGTCCTCTTTCAGAATTCTTGGATGTTTCCCAATTCATCATCCACCAGGCAAGGTGTGACTACTTAGAAAATAAACAGTATAAACCTCTCCAGAATTACCAGCTTGATTTTAGATATCATTCATGTCTGTAGCAGAAATGTTTTGAGTCCATGTATTAGTCAAGATTTAGAACTTGTTCAAATTGCTGACCCTAAATTTGAGCGATAATAGCAATGTTTACCAATGTTTACTGGCAAACAAAGCATAGCAATCAGAAACGCTAAAACACTCTTACTCATAGAATGTTGTCCATCCATTGGCAGTGCTCTTGGTTGCCAGTAGACCACTGTTGCCATGGTAAGTTAGCAGCACCTGTTCACGCCCCTGTGTGCCAAGGGTCTTCAGCCCACCACTCGAGCCTACAGTTAGCCAAATAACCTGGTTGTCAGGTGCAACGATGCGGACAGGAAGGCGGCTGGCATCCCGGCGAATCCGTAGCGTGTTCCCATAACTGTCGGCCACTGAGGTCAGATCTCCTTCATTGCTATAGCTGAAGTTGTATTTGAAGTCTCCTGTGATCAGTTTGGCCGTGTGCTGGTGTGTGCCATTACTGTCAAACATGTATACTTCCTGCTCCATGGACGATGCCACTTCATACAAGCCCATACTGTTAAGTGCAGGCTTGTTTTTTCCAATCGCTCGAATGCGAACGTTTCCCAGGTCAGCTACATACAGGGTTCCATCCGGAGCTGCCGCGAGAGAGGACGGCCCATTCAGCCGAGCATCTTTAGCGAAGCCGTCTCCTGTAAGGTAACAATCACAGTTGACATCGGTCTTGCAGTCGCAATCTGAAGGCGCCCCAGCCAGGTGAGTGATCTCGCCATCTGCTGCCACGCTGCGTATGCGGCTCATCTTCCTCTCGTCTGTCTCTGCGATGTGCAGCACTCCATTGAAGGAGACAGTGATGGCGCTTGGGGATTCCAGATGGGTTTGCGTGGCTTGCTGTGTTTCTGTCACCAAGATGTCTGTAGAAGCCATGGGGCAGTGAAGGGGTCTGCCTGCTGCCACACTGACCTGCCCCTCCTCAGTGATCCGCAAAACTACACCGCCGTCCAGCACAAACAATGAGTTATCCATCGGACTAACAGCCAGATCTGTCGGCCATTCTAAAGACACCTAAAGGCAGAGGGATAAGACGAAAGGCATTGTTCAAAAAGATATGCAGCTGCTATAGTTTATATAACTCCACTTCCATTTATAAAGATATATATATATATATATGTGTGTGTATATATATATATATATATATATATATAAATCGAATGCGATTTTCATGCACATCTCATCAGTAAAGATGCTCCTGTAATTAGAAGTATATCTCCAGCACTTGCGTTCAGATCATGGTTGCCAGGTTTTCACAACAAATCCTGCCCAGTTGCTTCTCAAAACTAGTCCAAAACTAGCCCAATCGTGCTTCCAGAAGGCTCCCCGAAAAATAATTGCTTTCCGGGCTTAAAATTTTAGTTTTATGGCATGGTTACCTTGGTAAAATTCGCATTTTAGGGGCTAAATATCACGTTATTGGTATTGTCGCCACGATTCGCGGACATGAAAAACTTACCACAGACTTGGCAACAATGCTTGGCATTTACTACACAGAGCCGTAATTCACTGACAATCTACACAAAATCGATTTTAAAATCGGTGGTGATTCTTTGTCGATTTTGAAAGTGATTTTGTGTTAGTTGTCGGTAGACTATGGCTCTGTGTAGTAACTGCCGCTCCACCTGTACCAGTGTTGCCAAGTCGGTGGTTCGAAGCAACCCCAATACCAATAACGTGATATTTAGCCCCTAAAATGCGAATTTTACCAAGACAACCATGCCAAAAAAAACCCGTATATTTTAACCCCGAGAAGCATTTTTTTTTAAATCTGGGAACCTCCTGGAATCGCGATTCGTTTTGGACTAGTTTTGAGAAGCAACGGGGAAGGATTTGTTGTTAAAACCTGGCAACCCTGATCTAAACACACGTGCTGGAGATAATACTTCAAATTAAAGGAGCGTCTTTACTGATGAGATGTGCATGAAAATCGCATTCGATTTTTTGCACAGCCCTAATATATTAATAATAAATATCAACCAAGAGCAATACATTTATTTTCTTTTTTTCTTTTACTTATTTAACATTTTTAATTCATTGTTAGTTCATGATATCAATGCATTCATGTTAACAAAGTTACCTTATTGTACTAGGACCAAAACTCATTTAGGTCTTTCCATGAGTCATGATAAATTACTTGCATGTGTTGATTTGAGCAATTTTCACTATTCACCTGATGGATGTCCATAACTGAGTCACAGCTCAGAGGTCGAGCAGAGGCAAGGTCATTGGACCCCAGTAAGGTGGAGATGATGCCATTCTGATCCACCTTCCGGATTACGGTCCCATCCACAAAGTAGATCAGTCCGTTCTTGTCAACAGTGATCCCTGGAGAGAATAGAGGAAGGAACTAAATGTGCAGGTCACACAGCTGTGGTCTTTGCTTGCCTGATCTAGGCAGCGGGTACATGTGTCATGTTTGGCTTCCCATTACTCAGGTCACTGCAGAAAGCATCGCCCTCAATTATTCACATCTTGCCTCCCACTGCTGAATTATTTCTTAAGGAGAAAGTGGAATAGGATGTATTAGGACATCTCAGCCTCCCTCTAGCATTTCAGCCCGTGTTCACTCTCGCTCACTCCATCTCAGTCTGTCTATATGTCTGCTCAGGGTATTTGACAAATGCATGGAGTGGGAAAGCATCAAACCCACTTTTAAACCCAAATTATGAAAGTGTGGGTTGCTATAGTAACTGCCGCTTGCTAAATGCGTGCCTAGCTGAGTGGTAGAACTGAGAGTTTGTGTGCCTGACAAAAACAGTGAACTGACATCATGGCAGAAATCTCAGTCCTAACCAAGGAAACTGCATGCATGCTAAATGCCTTTTGATTTTTATAGTTACAACCAAAATGTGTGCACATTCCATCAATTCAACATATTATGTACCCATCTACACAGGAAATATGATACCTAATGTATCCATCATTCAATGCATGCATTCATGTGTAAATGACATTTTATTGAAAAACAATCAAAACATATTTTTCTGCATGACTAGATTATATGTTGAAATAGTTTGTCTATATTCACCAGACGAGTGTGACATTTTATAATTTATGTCAGTGAAGTCACGAGTCGTTCAAAGAAGCTTCATCAATCCATTGTGTCTGGCTCAGTCAAATAATTTAGTATGTATCCCGGGGCTGTCAGATCCCGTTTCCCTCGTTGAAGTGGCAATCAAAAACATCACTACACAATACAGTGTTTAAAAGCTAACAGAGCTTTGGGATGATCTTTCATGTCAATCAAAGTGTGCCAGACGCCTCAGAAGATTCATTGCAGCTATTTCTGAAGTTTGAAGAACGCATGTTTCTCATCTCTTTCCTTTAAAAGAATGCATGACCCTTTTGATTGTCAGTTTTAATGATCCTGTAACAATACCTTTGGGTCCTGTGAGGAGAGCCTCGGTGGCTGGTCCTCCATCTCCACACTGAGTTTCATCAAAGGGAAGACAGTGATCTCCTGTTCCCGCCACCACCTCCACATTCTGCTGCGGCTCTGATCTGGCCGGAAGCCCCTGTGGGCTATAGATGCGTCTGGAGTTGGTGTCGGACACATATAGCCGCCCCGTCATGGGATCTGTTGTCAGGTAGTAGCGGTGAGCAGGATTGTTACTTGGGGAGAGACATATAAACAGTAGGAGTTATTAGCGAAGACATTAGTTTGCTGTCAAGCCAAGTCAGTGCGACTCATAAATTATTGGTCTAACATTGCAATTGAAGATGGCAGATGAAATGAGAGACTGATTAGAATATTAATATAATTAAAGATGGTGAGAGAATTGCAGTATGCTTTTCGCATCTATCAAAAGGGTGTGAGCTCCTGACAGATGAGAAAAAGAATGTGTGAAAGAGAAGTAAATGTGATGTGACTGGAACATGTTTGCGGAGGCTGTGATGACGACTTCAAGACTGCCAGATTATTTCGATCATTCCTGTTCCCTTGCGGGGAAAGCATATCTTAATGACTGTCAACAACTGATGGCTTTTCAGAACGCTACGCTTATTTGCATTCATTAATTCTGTCTTCCAATCACCCTGCTCCTTTCTGAACTAGTTAGTTCGGCCCCTACGGGCATGCCATTAGTGGTTAAATGACCAGGCCAGTTGAGACTTTGTGCATGATGGTGTGGAGATCTGTGACCTTCTCATATGGGATCAGACAAACCTTTTCACATTTCATCAAAAGCAATTTTAAGGCTATTCTTGCACGCTGAGCTTACTCTATTAGATCGATATCCTGGACTGTTTGGAAACCAATTCACACTCAGAGGCACTGGTCTGTGTAAAATCCAGATGTGAAAATGTGAAACAGTGGTACTCCTTTGAGCTCAAGGCCCAAAGTGTCGGCCACTGCAACATAATCCTAAATCCTCTTACCTGGTTGCAGTAAATCTTTCAGATAGACCAAAAAATGTGGTGATGTGCAAACATTTTTCATAAAATGTGCCTTGACATCTTCTGGTATTAGTAACAAACCTGGTTTCGTTTTCTATAGACACCCTTTGGAAATGTAGTTCCATAAAAATAAAAAAGGGCCAGAGGGGTCACAAATGATTTTGTTGTTGATTTAAAAAAAAAAGTTACCATCTTAATTTTTTTTACATAATACATGCATGTCTTACACACAACTTACCTGTGCCTGAAATCCTTATTTCTTTGGGTAGTTTGAAAAAAGGAGGGAAACATATCGTCAGAACATACGGTATAGGTCAAATGGTGTAAAATTATTATATTTACTTCCCATAACCCCTTGTTCATTCAGGAACCCATTGGTGACTACTTTATTTATTTACAAAAATCCTATACTGAGAATACAATACCTCTAAAAAATTTTTAATATTCTAAAATATTTATATTTACCTATTTGAATCAGTTTTCCTTTTTAGTAATTTTAGATTTTCAACTTAAGGCTGGCCCACATTAAAAGATTTTTAAAATCTTGTCAGAAATGTGAGAGACCAAACACAATGATAAATGTATATATATAAACTATTTCGTTGTGAATCGAAAATCCCTTGTTTGGCCTTCCAAAAGATGACACAACTAGAAAACAGTGGTTAAATTGTATTTACAATACTGTTCCAGAACAGTTCAACCCCAATATTTAGTGTGCAGCACATTTTATGGAGGGAATGTATAGGGAATGTACAGTACTGTCCAAAAGTCTAAAGGCCACTAGTATTTTCACCAAAAAAAAAAGTCAGTTTTCATTTACAAACATTATTTTTGCCATTAATTGTAATAATCCAGTGAGATTTTTGTTTGCACAAGGAGTCTGACAAGAGACAGCACTCTCACCATCATCCAGTCTGTCTGAAATAACATGAAGAAACAGAACAAACTGAGACAGACTAAATCCAGAACTGTGGTAATGTCTCCAGGACACTTCAAGAAACCTACCTGCAAAGCTACCTGAAAAACAAACAAAAATCTCACTAGATTAATGCCAAAAAACAACGTTTTGTAAATGTAAACTGATATTTCCTACTGATACACTACAGCAAAAAATAGAAATAACTGACTTAAAACCATTTTTTTGATGGTGAAAATACTAGTGGCCTAAGACTTGCACAGTACTGTATATGTTGTATATGCCAGTATTCTGACTGGGACATGCTTCACAGTATGGTAAGGGGTGTAACATTTCAATCACAGACTTGAGACATTTGGCCAATCAGAATGCACTGAATCGTCGGCCAATCAGAGCACACCTTGCTTTTCAGACCGATGAGATTAGTTAAAAAAAATGAGGCATTTTAGAAAGGCGGGGCATAGAGGAGAAACAGTAATGTACAATATGTGGAAAATAATGTTTTTTTAACCTTGTAGCAGAAATGAGTCAAATCAGACAAATCAAAGAGTCTATCAGAGCTGTGTGCATTGAAACATGAGCTGAATTCCTCAGGAAGTCATAAATCAGTTCTAGTGCCACAGGAACCAAACAAGATAACCAACCAACCAACTTGTTCACACAACAGCTTTCAACATTAACACCAATAGAACAATTATTGACAATTTTAATTCAAAGAAGAGATTGTCAAATTTATTGTTCGTGATTGGAATGCAACGCTGGACATCACATGTAAACCCAGGAGATCAAGTTAAATACTTGCATTGACTTCCCCCCCCCAGCCAGTGAAACCAGACTGAAATTCCTAAGGGGGAAGGGCTTTAAACCTTTGTCTTCACAGAAAAGTCCTTTGCCAGAGAATGGCAAAGAAACCCTTTTTATACATTATATATGGACCAGAATGAACTCAAAAAAGACTTATGAATGAATCATTCTATTGCTTAACTCCATATTCATTTATGTGTAACCCACACATTTGACTATCATGTATAATCACTTATTGTGTATGTCTTTTGATAACTATAGGATACCTAGTCATGTCTAGTATTCAAATAATCGCATTTTCTTGCTTGATATTGTCCTGACAATCATTTATTTGTAAAATATATCATAATCATGTTATAGGAATCATGTCCAAAATTAGACCCTGTGAGGCAAGAACCACATGCTTGGTAAGATAAACAAATGATTTATGATACCCACCCCAAGAACATATCTGATTGGTCAAGGCAACATTTGAGGGGTGGCCAACAAGGAAGTTTTAAATACTTTGGACCCCATGAAATTTTGCTTTTAGTCTGCCATGTCGGCTTTTAGTCGGCTTTTAGTTCTAGTCTGCCTGCTGCTATTAGCCATGTAGGCTTTTAGTTCCAGCCTTGCTCGTGCTATCAGTCATGCCTGCTCTTAGCTTGTAGCTTTGCTACCTAGCTTTAGCTTGTAGCATCTAGCCATGTGGTTAGTCATCATGGTTCTTTGAGCGCGGTTCCAGCGTGCCTGCCTGCTGCTACTATGAGAAGGAACACAACCTAGTCTCGTCAAACTTTATTTCTTTTCTTTTCCGTTTGAGAGTTTCGTGTTCTGAGTTAAGTTTTGTAACGTCCATTCAACTTCAACCAGGGAACACGACTCTGCACTTTCAGCCAACGCCCAACAACCACGGGCTTCCCAAGACGTCACTTCAGAGACTGAACTTCCAGCCAATCAACGACCTCGGGATAGCCCTTTCACCGAGGCTCCTTCACAGGAGATGCAAGTAACTTTACCTCCAGACTGTGACCTTTACTGGTGTATCTAATATAATTTTAACCTCATTGAGGAACTCAATGCGAGCGCTAATTACGTGATTGATGGTTGTTCATGTTTATGCAATTTAACGTATTGCTGTTAACTTGGGATTCCATATTTCCATTCTCTTAAACTCATCTTTCCTTAACTTTCGACCTCCCTGCAACTTGTGTGAATGTATGTGTGCGTGCGTTTATGTGTTAGATTAGTTTATATGTCTTAGATTTATCTAATAAAGCCTTATTCATATTGAAAAGAGAAGTATCTTGTGTTTTGTGCTTACAAGTTAATGTCTTAAACTGCCGATCTTGTTACTGTGCTAATTGATAGTGTTTTCACTATAGTTTGGATATTAGTATCCAGCGCAGATTTGATGTTAAACGGCTGGTTCACTGAACCGCAGGCGCGTCTCCGTGAACAGCCGTGAAACAGTGATTCTGTTCAAATTCCCTTTAAAATCTTAAATGATTCCCTTTGAGCTAAATTGACCTGTTTCCCTTACATTTATTATGGTGGAGAATGCGGGCAGTTTAATCTAAATTGTGAGCATAAACCAAGTTATTTAATCTTTGATTTTGCTAAAGGAATGAAAGATGAGAAGCTTGCGAGACGTGTGTGTTTGAGAGTGTGACGTAAGCAGCGCGCGCCCTCCCGCTTGAATGAAAGGAGCTAGAGGAGACTTTAACTCGAGTCCGTCTCCCCTTTGTTAACAGCAGTAAGTGAACTTAAAAGTAAACATCTGAGATCGTACAATAAGGTAGAAATTGAGCGTGTTCCTCATTTGTGTAATGCCTTGTTTTATAGCTGATTTGATTTCACTGCGTGTTCCAGTGTCTCAAACGCTATCTCAGTCACTGTTTGCTGAACGGAGCTAAACTGTTAGTGTTTCAAAAGGGATATAAATCGGTGAATAAAGAATAGTTTTGAGCGGGTTCCTCAATCTATTTATCAAAGTTCCCGTATTCATATTTCATATAGTTTGATTGCCAGTGCGTGTTCCACTGCCGAATCAAATTTGATATTCTACTCCCCTAAATTAACGTTAAACATTAGAGAACAATGTTTGCCCATTTGTATCCGTTCACAAAGTGAATGCAATCTCGCGTAACACTGCGTGTGTCCGAGAGTAATTTGAATGGGAGTGTTTTAAAAGCTTGATCAAGTAAAGTTTAACTGTGTACCAACAGCGAAGGAAAACTTTTATGTTTGTGTCCAGAAAAACTGGCACGGAGATTCAAATTGCTGAGATTGATATAACTGTGTTCCCTTAACTACAGCAGGAAGCTGCTATTTGAATTAAGATAAATTTAACTCTATACAAACTGAGATTTTAAGTGCCACATCGCAAAACCAACTGAAAGGCGGTGTTGTTATTTGTACAGTGTTGAAATGAGCCGACATTTCATGTAACATGCTTAACTGTATTTGCAACAATGCAACGATTCATGTGCTGATCCACTAGAATGTGTTTTGGTTGCCATAGTGACGACCGTGACCCGGAAGCCTAACGTACTTCCGGAGCAACTCTGAACTGTGCACGCGCAGCGCACAAACTCTGCGGTGTCGCTAAGCTAACGAAACCATTGCATTTACATTGAAGTCTATACTAAAGCCACTAGCCTCAAAGGTTAGCCGTTAGCATTACCATCCAGTGGTAGAATAATGTGTGTTTGGGCAACGCTGACGTGATTTAACCATTTTAAACATCTTAACTAACACTTGTTAGTCTCTTTCTTTTTATCGCTCTGTTTTCTCACTAGACCACTTATTTTCATTTTACTAGAAAGGGAAATACTGACTCACAATTATTAATTGTCAAATTGAAATTTAATTGAAACATTAAATTTATTTTGAATCATTTAAAATTTCCCTCTCAGATCATTTCATATGATCTTTTATTTCTAGTATTCTCTTTTGGTCTTAATTATTTTAGGAATGAATAAGCCTTGAACTTTGGAAGTTAAGTAAACTTATTCTTCCTAATTTATTTATTACCCATCTGAATATATGCTATTCAGACCTTTACTTATTTGAATGCGTTTTACCCCTCTTCCTATTTTGGTTATACACTTAACCACTATTGTTTTACGTATTGATTTCCTCTTTTTAATTTCATTTTTGCATATTTTGCCCATTTATTAATTTTTTTTCATTTTCCTATTTCTTACCATTTCTTTTGTGTATCCTAGCCTGGGAACGACAAACCTGAGCCCTAAAAGGAGACATTGTTATCCCTCACTACGAGTTCAAATAAATTAGAAAGACAACCCTCTTTCACTTAAAGTTTATTTTGTTTGATTAGTTGTGCAGCAACTAACACAACGCTCTCCTTGTAGTTGAGATAACCGCTACTGAGACTTACCATCTCCGTCCTCTCTCTCCTTTACTTTCCTCTTCTCTTTTTACATTTGTAGGACATGTAAGAACCATCAATCAATTCTAAGTGAAGTAAATACACAATCGTGCCAAAGACGACGAATCATCCTTATGAATTTGATTGTAATCATCCTCTCAGTTGTTCTTCCTAACCTCCCTACATTTGGAAAAGCAATCCAAGTTTTAGCATCTCATCCAACGTTGAGATCAATTTAATAGAGATACGTGTTGAGCAACTGTCGCCTTCGCTGACTCCCTGGTGAGCGGTCCAACTGAAAGGTGTACGGTGTCAATCCTGTCAGACTAAGAAAAGAGATATCAGAATTATTATTGTATTCTTTTGTCCAAAGCAAGAAATATAATAATATTGTTTATGTTTTTGATAACATTTAATTGGAAAAAATAATTTTCCTCATTTGAAAAACAGAAATTTTGCTTGTCATTTGAATTTGTTTTTCACCTCTTTCTCTCTTTTCCTCTTCCTCATTAGAGTGACAAAGTCTTCGCATCTCTAGTCTACTTAGACACCCTGAGACCAACACAGTCATCACCACATTTCACTAGTGGTTCACAATCACTGATACAACACTTAGTTGTCCCACCACACATAGGCTTTTACTCCACACAGATCTGTGTCAGTCTCTCTTCTCCCCAGCGTGCCAACATGCCGCAGACTGCAGACCCCATTTCCCATGGGGAAGATGTGAACATTTGGCTGAGAGGCATAACAGACAGCCTCACTCCAAAGACATTTGAACTGTTATTATTTTTAATAATAATCCTAATCCTGAGAAGATTCCTGACACAAGATTCAAGCCAGAACAACAACCACGAGGAGCTAGTCAAGATCACAAGCTCACTAAGCTATGCCTTCACAACCCAGCTGAAACTGAGCGACAAGCACATCACCCACCTTCAAGAGGAGCTGACAGGTGCTCAACGTCGCATAGACAAGCTGGAAGTGAAAGTTCAAGATCAACTCAAAGCACCCAGCGAGAGGGAGCAGGATACAACAGAACAAGTTAAGAAGCTCCAAGCAGCCCTGGCAGCAGCTCAGCTCGACCAGCAACATACAACGGCTGCTCAGAAAGACCTGGTAAACAGACTCCAGTATGCCGAACAGCTACTGGAGAAAGCCAAGATAGACATCAGAAACAAGAATTCTGAAATCAGTGCTTTGAAAGACCACCTTGAAAGGTACAGAACTGAAATGGACAATCTGACCCAACAACTAGATGATACCAACGATGAGCTCTACCTGGTCAGAAAAGAACTCCAAAATGCTTACAAGCACAAACTAGAGCCAAGAAAAGAGAAACATCTCTTAGCCTCATCACTGCTGAGCAGAGCAGAGTCCCACGTCCAAGAACTGGCATATGACGAAAGGAGCGAAGGGCCACAACCCAAAACCTCACCTGCCTTCGCCACACAACCCTTTCCTGCCAACGAAAGAAAACCTCCCGTCCAAGGCCTTGAAGCTGCACACGGGATGACCATCAAAGACCTCAACGAGCTGTCTAAAAACATCAGCAGGTTCAACCCGAACTCCACAGAGAGCCCCGACATCCAAGCTTACCTGCGAGATATCGAATTCCATCTGGAAGTGAGACCTCATGTGACTGACAGAGACTGGTTATACCTCCTTAGAGCCACGTCCAGCTCCGAGGTACGAAACTTTCTAGATCGACAGCCCAGTCAAACAAAGTCAAACTACCAGCGACTTCGTGAGGTCCTGATTAAAGAGTTTACAGACCCAGAGTCTGAACATGGACTGTTAACTGCCTTGGAAACCAAACAAGGTCGTCAAGAGAATCCACAAGCTTATTACAACCGACTCCGACAAGCCTACTTTGGTGCACACAACAGCCCTGACCTTGAAGAGGATGTGAACTTCAAAAGCCTCTTCCTAAGAAATCTGCACCCTGGAGTCAGTCACCATCTAGGTGTCATGGCCTGTCCGAACTCCATGACCATCCAACAGTTGCGTGACCTAACACAGAAGGCCTATAACAAGCAGAAGGTGGCCTCAAAGAAAGGTAACAAAACATCCACACTCTTGAACTCTGTCAACAAAGACTCAAGCCTTGCACTGGACGACACCCAGTGGCATCACAACACCAGAGTCTTCCATCAAGAGCACAGAGAACGTGACGCCCATATCCACGACCGCTTTCAGCCCAACTGCTGGAAAAATCCATGGGACCAGCCACGCTTCTCAAGAAACCAAAAGGATAACATCTGGAAACCTAACCAGAGATCCAAAGGTAATCACCTGACTCATCCAAGAGCAACTCGTGTGGGTAAGCGACAACAAAACCCACCTCAGCACCACTCAGACATGCACAGTGCTGAGTATGCACAAGAACATAACCGCTTACCATTAGAAGACACGGAACAAGTCATGGAACAACTAAGAGAGTTCCTTCAAGACAATTTACATGCATATGACCACAAAGTTGAGTCATGCTCGCTGCGACCAGCGACAGAACGGAAGGCCGGTGATCACCTGGTGCACCACATCAGAGATGACAAGCACCTGTTCAACAACAACCCAGAATGAACAAGTCTTTCACGGCCAACTGTTGATGAAAAATCTGAGGTACTAAAGGACATCACCTCAGTCACTAACAAACTGTCAAATGAACTCCAACTCCAAGTTCCAAATTCCCTGTCTGTGCAACAGCAACCACCAGAGCACAGAAGGTCAGAAAGTCTGCTACAGCCAGAAGGCATCACAAGAAGAATGCAACATAGGAGACAAGTTTTGCAACTCAGCTTCACACAGCCATGCCAAACTGCCTCCGACTGTCTGCTAAAGAACTTCCTGCCTTGCTGGACTGACCCCTCATTAGACCATGGACACGCCCTCATCCAAGCCAAGGATGCTGAGAGCCAGTCTTAAGTGACATGCTAGAAAAAGGGGGAGACAACACAGACTTGAACAGATCTGACCACACATGCACTACACCAGTAACACACAACATTACCTACACCCAGAGGTAAACACATCTACTGATAACACAGTCAACAAACATATTCTTCCCACAGGTAGAATATCCAACTTTTAGCGTAACAAAGTTACACATACCCACCATGAAGAAACGTGCAGCCATCCTCACAATAGGTAGAACACCTGACACTAAGTTAAGGTTCACGACACTAGCTGCACCTGACATCCTAGCTCAATAGTAGTTGTAACACATGCTAGGAAAACCCACAGCAGCCTTGTTTTGTTTTGTTCTTCTTTTACCTATCCTTCTCCTTCCCCTCTTTCCTGAGTAGGTGAAATGCCTAGACACCCGGCGAGGGTTGAAGGTCTGATATTAGGATTGACTCGCAACACCTAATATCCGCCAGCCACTCTAAACTGAATGGAAGCCAGAGAGCTCCATGCATGATAGGTCAATCCATTGAATTGAAAATGAAATTACTAGAAAACTAATGGTAAACATGTAAAGTAAGACAACCTAGAAGAAACAAACAAAGTTAACCACAAATTTGATTGATGAATCAAAATAAAAACAATTTCCAAAACCATCTAAACTATCCTCAATGTGCTAAACTACATTGACTAATTGAACTTAACCACGTGTACCTAAATAACCTGATGCCTGCACCAGTACAGTAACTGTCATGGAGGTGTTGTCTTGCTGTTTGCTGTGTTTGTCTGCTTCTTCTGCCTTTGTTTCTCCAGCGATCGACGATGTCTTCACCTAAACACCTCGCCGATCGAAAGGGGGATATATGTAGCAGAAATGAGTCAAATCAGACAAATCAAAGAGTCTATCAGAGCTGTGTGCATTGAAACATGAGCTGAATTCCTCAGGAAGTCATAAATCAGTTCTAGTGCCACAGGAACCAAACAAGATAACCAACCAACCAACTTGTTCACACAACAGCTTTCAACATTAACACCAATAGAACAATTATTGACAATTTTAATTCAAAGAAGAGATTGTCAAATTTATTGTTCGTGATTGGAATGCAACGCTGGACATCACATGTAAACCCAGGAGATCAAGTTAAATACTTGCATTGACTTCCCCCCCCAGCCAGTGAAACCAGACTGAAATTCCTAAGGGGGAAGGGCTTTAAACCTTTGTCTTCACAGAAAAGTCCTTTGCCAGAGAATGGCAAAGAAACCCTTTTTATACATTATATATGGACCAGAATGAACTCAAAAAAGACTTATGAATGAATCATTCTATTGCTTAACTCCATATTCATTTATGTGTAACCCACACATTTGACTATCATGTATAATCACTTATTGTGTATGTCTTTTGATAACTATAGGATACCTAGTCATGTCTAGTATTCAAATAATCGCATTTTCTTGCTTGATATTGTCCTGACAATCATTTATTTGTAAAATATATCATAATCATGTTATAGGAATCATGTCCAAAATTAGACCCTGTGAGGCAAGAACCACATGCTTGGTAAGATAAACAAATGATTTATGATACCCACCCCAAGAACAATATCTGATTGGTCAAGGCAACATTTGAGGGGTGGCCAACAAGGAAGTTTTAAATACTTTGGACCCCATGAAATTTTGCTTTTAGTCTGCCATGTCGGCTTTTAGTCGGCTTTTAGTTCTAGTCTGCCTGCTGCTATTAGCCATGTTAGGCTTTTAGTTCCAGCCTTGCTCGTGCTATCAGTCATGCCTGCTCTTAGCTTGTAGCTTTGCTACCTAGCTTTAGCTTGTAGCATCTAGCCATGTGGTTAGTCATCATGGTTCTTTGAGCGCGGTTCCAGCGTGCCTGCCTGCTGCTACTATGAGAAGGAACACAACCTAGTCTCGTCAAACTTTATTTCTTTTCTTTTCCGTTTGAGAGTTTCGTGTTCTGAGTTAAGTTTTGTAACGTCCATTCAACTTCAACCAGGGAACACGACTCTGCACTTTCAGCCAACGCCCAACAACCACGGGCTTCCCAAGACGTCACTTCAGAGACTGAACTTCCAGCCAATCAACGACCTCGGGATAGCCCTTTCACCGAGGCTCCTTCACAGGAGATGCAAGTAACTTTACCTCCAGACTGTGACCTTTACTGGTGTATCTAATATAATTTTAACCTCATTGAGGAACTCAATGCGAGCGCTAATTACGTGATTGATGGTTGTTCATGTTATGCAATTTAACGTATTGCTGTTAACTTGGGATTCCATATTTCCATTCTCTTAAACTCATCTTTCCTTAACTTCGACCTCCCTGCAACTTGTGTGAATGTATGTGTGCGTGCGTTTATGTGTTAGATTAGTTTATATGTCTTAGATTTATCTAATAAAGCCTTATTCATATTGAAAAGAGAAGTATCTTGTGTTTTTGTGCTTACAAGTTAATGTCTTAAACTGCCGATCTTGTTACTGTGCTAATTGATAGTGTTTTCACTATAGTTTGGATATTAGTATCCAGCGCAGATTTGATGTTAAACGGCTCGTTCACTGAACCGCAGGCGCGTCTCCGTGAACAGCCGTGAAA
>NW_020526253.1:0-28680 GCF_003368295.1 Carassius auratus
TGTTTACAGCTTCTGAGTCCAGTAATGTTGAAATAGTGCCTCTGTTCAAATGAAATGAAATCAAGCCCAAATCTGCTCAAAAGCTTTTCTCTCTATTAGAGAAAGCTGTTTCATTCAGTATTCAGTGCAAATCTTGCCAAACTGAAAGATGCTTATGCCTTATGAAATACAATGTTTTCTGCAATGCTGTAAGACAGTTTTTAATGTGTTAGAAGTTATATGCACAAAAACTTATGTTAGGACTTCAATGATCAAGATTGTCAGTTTACAGCTTTCTGAGTCCAGTAATGTTGAAATAGTGCCTCTGTTCAAATGAAGTGAAATCAAGCCCAAATCTGCTCAAAAGCTTGTCTCTCTAATAGAGAAAGCTGTTTCATTCAATATTCAGTGCAAATCTTGCCAAACTGAAAGATGCTTATGTCTTATGAAATACAATGTTTTCTGCAATGCTGTAAGACAGTTTTTAATGTGTTAGAAGTTATATGCACAAAAACTTATGTTAGGACTACAATGCTCAAGATTGTCAGTTTACATGTTTCTGAGTCCAGTAATGTTGAAATAGTGCCTCTGTTCAAATGAAGTGAAATCAAGCCCAAATCTGCTCAAAAGCTTTTCTCTCTATTAGAGAAAGCTGTTTCATTCAGTATTCAGTGCAAATCTTGCCAAACTGAAAGATGCTTATGCCTTATGAAATACAATGTTTTCTGCAATGCTGTAAGACAGTTTTTAATGTGTTAGAAGTTATATGCACAAAAACTTATGTTAGGACTTCAGTGATCAAGATTGTCAGTTTACAGCTTTCTGAGTCCAGTAATGTTGAAATAGTGCCTCTGTTGAAATGAAGTGAAATCTAGCCCAAATCTGCTCAAAAGCTTGTCTCTCTAATAGAGAAAGCTGTTTCATTCAATATTCAGTGCAAATCTTGCCAAACTGAAAGATGCTTATGTCTTATGAAATACAATGTTTTCTGCAATGCTGTAAGACAGTTTTTAACGTGTTAGAAGTTATATGCACAAAAACTTATGCTAGGACTACAATGCTCAAGATTGTCAGTCTACATGTTTCTGAGTCCAGTAATGTTGAAATAGTGCTTCTGTTCAAATGTAGTGAAATCAAGCCCAAATCTGCTCAAAAGTTTTTCTCTATATTACAGAAAGCTGTTTCATTCAGTATTCAGTGCAAATCTTGCCAAACTGAAAGATGCTTATGCCTTATGAAATACAATGTTTTCTACAATGCTGTAAGACAGTTTTTAATGTGTTAGAAGTTATATGCACAAAAACTTATGTTAGGACTTCAATGATCAAGATTGTCAGTTTACAGCTTTCTGAGTCCAGTAATGTTGAAATAGTGCTTCTGTTCAAATGAAGTGAAATCAAGCCCAAATCTGCTCAAAAGCTTTTTCTCTCTATTAGAGAAAGCTGTTTCATTCAGTATTCAGTGCAAATCTTGCCAAACTGTGTGGTGTCTTTTGCCGGTTCTCAGAAGAATCAAACTCAGTCACGGATTTTTCTCTCAGAAGAAAAGACTTTATTTCAAGCAAAACAAAGCCGAGCCCCCTTGCAAGGGGATCTCTCGAATGGTATTTCGTTTCTCCTTATATACACTATATGGGGCGGTTCCACATAGTAAATCTTTTCCTTTAGACTATACTTTTCATAAATCACAAGGGAGGGGAGGCCCTTAATGTTTGTCTGACCATATGCTTTTCATTAGCTCTGTACATTCCAGGGCGTAGGCAACCTTCTATTAGATTTTAGGCCTATAAGAGTTTAATAGAATAATAACTTTAAAACAAAATGGCTAGATTCACATTGATTATATACTTGATTAATTGAAACTTTACTAATAAAAATCTTCCACATATTCTCCCCTTTGAGACTTAATAAGTCTCACATTTGATTATTCTTATCCAGAGTGCTACTCCATAATCCAGTAATATTAGTTACACTAGCTAGTGACTAAATAAGTCACATTGTATTATCCCCAGTGACTAGATTATGAAATTCCACTCTGAGGGATTACTGTCCCAAACATCTCTCTCCTTTTTTGACTAGGAGCGAGTAAAAGATCCAGTCTCCCTAATTCTTTCTTTAATAGTACACAATGTTAAAAGCGTGAGCGTGTAATTGGTTCAGCACTTGCCTGTGGTTATCACAGTTATGTATAAAAGACATAAAATACATACATTACATCAATAATTGAATATCACAAGATTATAAAAGTTGATCTTCAGCTCAGATACCTTATGTATCGTAGAGAGCCTCCCTGGGCCAAAGTTCAACTGGCACTTATATCCAGGGTATGGTTCACCCTTAGACATCTTCAACATCCTCAGAGTCAATAGAACTATCGTCAAAAGTTTGCTCATTTAAGTTTAGTTTGTTTAGCCATCCTTCATAATATTCCTCCAGACTCTTTTCAATGATCCTTTGTTGATTATTTGGGACTTTTATCACTCCCATTTGCTTAACAGTAGCATTGATGATTAATGATCTTAATAAAGGTAATACACAGCAAAATAATAATCCTCCTATTAATATGGCAACTCCTAAAAACATTCCTAGTTTAACAAACCATGCTCCTCATGCTCCAAATTTCACATCAATCCAATCCCAAAAGTGTTGGTCTCTTCCGGCATTTGTTGTAATTTCATTTCTTAATTTTTTAATTTTTGTCATAACTTCACTGAAAGCTCCTCCAGGGGCGGTGTTATTTGGGATGAATATACAACATTGATCTCCAAACATAACACAAACTCCTCCCTTGTCTGCCAAGAGCCAATTAAGAGCCTGTCTATTTTGCCATGTCATTCTACTTGTTGCATACACTTGGTCGCCTAATAAGGTTAAGGCCTCATCAGTATAATTAATGAATCTTTGTTGATTATAACAGATATAATTAATCCACTCTGTATTTTTGTTTGGTGTGATCCAAACCAAGATTGACTCAAAACCTCCTTTTATTTCACTTCTTGCCTTGAATTTATTAGGAATTCCTCTTGGCTGTCCAATTGAGTCTAAATATACATCTGGGTCTGGCTCGTATCCTCTTTTAGTTCTATTGTCTTCCTTGTTCGTGCTCTGTTCTGTTCCCCATTGTGCCAAGCTAACTTCTTGAAGTAACCGTACTCTTACACATATACCTTTCCATCCAACTGGTAAAGAAGACAATAATATTTCCCCTCCACAGATCCAAAAGAAATCTGCTATTATTAATGATTGATCTTCATAAATTTATATTGGAGGTAAGGCTATAGTTTGATTTTCACATTTTTCAGGTGCTATCTTACTTCCTTTAGTTGTTCCGAATGCTAAAAGTTCTGGAGCTCTAGAAGGAACTCCTGATTTCCAATAATTTTTCTTATCTATATACCAAATAATAGCACATCTTCCTTTGAATTTACCCACATCTTGGGTTCCTTTTGGTTTATGGAAACACTCATATTCTTGTTTATAATCTATGCTATACCATTTTGGAATCTCTACTTTTTGTTTTTCAATTTTTATATTTTGACCTATATCTGAATACTGACACCAGGATCCCCAGAGTGGTCTAAAGAAATAATCTGTTAATTTAGGATTTCCTAAAAATCCAAGGCATTCAGCAATACAATATGGCCTGGTAAATTCTGTTAAATGACAAAAGTTTCTCCCAAATTGGGCACATTTTCGGTAGTCATATGGATTTGGTATGGCTACTACTTTGTTTAATGGAGATTTGGAGCACAGCAAGCAATTTTCTTTTCCTGTTTCTTTAGCTGTAAAGGCTGCCCATTTATACCATTCATTGTTTTGGGCTGTATCCCATAATGCATCAATTTGACTTACGTCTTCATCACCTTGAACATCATAATCAATGTCTCTACGATTTTTGATTATCGTTGGTTCTGTTGAGTTGATCACATTGTCAGTTTTGTTCAAAGGTTGTAAAGTCAATTGAAGGGAAGTCAGGTTGCTTTCTATCGGTTGAGTTTGAGTCTGCATTATGAGATGCATTAGGCATAGGATGGTCTTCAGACATGTTGTCAGACTTATTCTCTGTCCTCTCCAGTTTGTCTGACAGGAGGAAAGAGCTCTCGTCAGTTTGCCCTTCATCATGTGTCTCTGATTCTTCCTCATTGCTCTCTCCTGCATTGTCTAGTTGTCTGCTTTCCTTTCTTTCTGCCTTTCCTGTGGGAACTCTAGTACAGTGGTTTAGATGATACCAGGTTGTGCTTCCCTCCACTTGGACTGCTGTTGGAGTAGCTCTCACCACTGTGTAGGGTCCTTCTCTCCTGGGCTCATTCCATTTTCTCCGGAATACCCTCAGATAAACTTGGTCCCCTGGAACAACTGGACAGGCCGTCTCCGATTCCTCACTGGGCTCTTTTCTTATTTCCTGTAAATAGATAGCTTTATGTATGGCAGTTAGTTTCTTCATATAAGAGCGAAGTTCCATTTGTAATTGTTCTAGAGGCGGTCCTTTATAGGGACCTCTACAATATGGCACAGGCATGGGTCGGCCCGTAAGCATTTCATGCGGTGTTAAGTGCGTGTTCCTGTTAGTTTGCATGCGATAGCTCATTAGTGCGAGCGGTAATGCATCAATCCAATTAAGTTTAGTACTTTCACATATTTTGTTTATTTTGGCCTTGATAACTCCATTAACCCTCTCCACTATCCCTTGTGACTGAGGTCTATAAACGCATCCTAGTCTCTGTTTTATTCTTAATTGTTGCAACACTTGTTTCACAGTTTTTTGTATGAATGCCGACCCATTATCTGAACTTATTTCTGATGGAATTCCAAATCTAGGAATTACCTCTCTTGTTAGGAATTTAATTACAGTTCCTGCTCCTAGATCCGCGGATGGTACTGCCTTCACCCACCTGCTAAACCTGTCTATGATAACCAGCATGTATCTTTTGCCTTGTACACGCTTTATCATATCCACATAATCACATACAAGATGTTTAAAGGGGCCTTCAGGTGTTGGAATATGGCCTATTGGTGTCACCATGCCTTTTCTTACATTGTATTTAGCACATACTTCACATGTGGACAAAAATTCATCCACCATTGCATATAAATAAGGAGACCAATATCCTTGCTGTTTAATTTTTCTTACTACTTCTCCCCTTGCACAATGATCAAAACCATGTGCATCTGTAATAAGAATATTCAATAGTGAAGTAGGTGCAACAATGTGTCCTTCATGTGTCTTTTTTAGCTCCCCTTTGTTGCCACATTGATTGTTCATAGGGGCCTGCTTGTTGTTGTATTCGAATAATGTCATCCAATTGAGGATGAGGCTCGATAAGTACAACAGGTGCTAATACTGCTACCTGACACCCTGAAGCTTTTTTAGCTTCTAGATCTGCTGCATTATTTACTTTGATGACATAGTCATTTCCCTTCTTGTGTGCTTGACATTTGATTATTGCTAGTCGTTTTGGTAGCATCATAGCAGAAATCAATTACCTTATTTGTTCACTATGTTGGATGGGAGTCCCATCACTCTTTTTGAAACCTCTTTGTTTCCACACTGCTCCGAATAGATGACATACACCATGAGCATACGCTGAATCTGTAAAAATGTTAGCAGTTTGTCCTTTTGCTAACTGACATGCAGTTGTGAGAGCTTTTAATTCTGCTAATTGAGCAGAGCAGGGCTGTACACAATGTTGTGATATCACAGATTCAAATTCTTTTTTGTTATTCTTCACTACTGAATATCCTGCATGATTTCCTTCGTGATCCCTAAAGCTAGAACCATCTACAAAGTAAGTTACTTCTGCTTCAGTAATGGGTGTTGATTCTAGATCTGGTCGTAATCTAGTAAATGCCAAGGACTCATTCACACACTCATGAGGTTCTCCTTCGAAAGCCAAAGGAATTAATTCAGCCGGATTAACTGTATGGCATCTTTTAATGGTAACATCTGGATATGTGAGTAATGAGGAATAGGCTAGAATTCGAGCTTGTGTCAGAACAAATTTCCCTTGTTCTATTAATTCCACAACTTTGTGATGGGTATATATTGTTACTGGATACCCCATAGTTATTGTGGATGCTTTTTCATAAGCATAATACACTGCAGCTAAACCCTGTTGGTAACATGGTGGGTATCCCTAGGCTACATTGTCTAACTTTGTGCTGTAGTATGCTATAGGCTTTTTTTTCTTGCATTAATACAGCTGATGCATAACCATCAACTCTATTTGCCACATATAGATGAAACATTTTATCATATTCTGCCATTCCCAGGGCAGGGGCCTGTTGTAATTTTTTTATTGCTTCAAATGCTAGTAAGGCATCTGTGTTCCATTTTAATGGATTTCTTAAATGTTGTAATCCTGCTTGTTTCATCATTTCTCTCAAAGGCCCTGTCTTTACTGCATAGTCCTCTATCCAATCGGCACTAAAGCCTGTCATTCCTAGAAACGTCATCATTTGTCCTACTGTCTGAGGTAACGTTGTTTTACTTATACCTTCTAACTGAGCTGGAGCTATAGCTCGTGTACCAAATGCAATTAATCTTCCCAAGTATTCCACTTGAGGCTGGCAATTCTGCAATTTGTTTTTAGACACCTTGTGTCCTCCTTTTGCTAATTTTGTCAACACCTTAATTGAGTCTTTGTGACATTGTTCTAGTGAGGTAGAACAGATAATTAAATCATCCATGTATTGTAATAGTGTACCATCTATTACAAGGTCTTCTAAATCAGCCTTCAGAATCTTGTTGAATATATGTGGTGAATGTTTATATCCCTGAGGAAGTCTAGAATATGTATATTGCTTATTTGCATGTGTGAATGCAAACAAATATTTACTCTCTTCTGCAAGCGGTACACTGAAGTAGGCAGAGCAAAGATCAATTACAGTAAAGTATTTGGCATCAGGAGGGACATTTGTCAGTAAAGTGTGTGGGTTTGGTACCTCAGCTGGCATATCTTCCGTTATTTCATTTATTGTTCGTAAATCATGAACAAGTCGCCATCTGGTTTTGTCTGATTTGATTACAGGCATAATTGGAGTGTTACAGTAACTAGTAGTTTCTATCAATACCCCTGCCTTCACTAAGCCTTCAATTGTGTCCTTTATTCCTGCTTCCGCATCTGCCCTTAAAGGATATTGTGCTTTTCTAGGCAGACGTGCATTTGGTTTAAATTGAACTCTTACTGGATTTGCTGATTTTATTAATCCAATATCTGTGTCATGTTGAGACCATAGTTCAGTTGTTACCTGACACTCCATTTCCTTAAATAATTCAGTCTCATTTGTGTTTATTAAATCAGATGCTGTAGTCATCTGTGTTACTTTCTTTTGGCTGATAACTACTTCCTGTGGAATTCCCAGCAAACTGGTTGCACACAGAATTTTGATGTAATTTTTGTCAGCTGAATGAAAAATCAATGGGTTTTCTGTTGATTCCCATTTGCTTTGTTCTGCCCTTTTCATCATTGGTCCTAAATCTTTTGCTTTCCAATTTCTTCCTACATATACTGCAATATGCGGGACAGAGTTATTTACATTGAACCATTTTTTGACAAATTCACTTTCTGGTATGTTTAAAGCTGCTCCCTCCTTACCTATGATGATGTACTGGGAGACTATCTCAATCTGCTGTCCTTTTGTTTCTTTTTGCCATTTCTGTTCTATATTTTCATCTCTTTCTTGATCATACATCATTGTGCAATGAAATTCTGACTTTGATAGCTGTGCTTCAGGTATCTGTGCTTCAATAAACTTTCCCCATTTATTGACTGTCTGTCTCACATCCTGTTCTATCTGTCCTATCCAAAAAACATTTGCTTTTGGCTCTGCAACCATCATTTGTTTTTCTGTTCCTATTGAATCAATATATATACCTTCTGGAGAACACCACATTTGTAGTCCTAATTTACATAATGCATCTCTTCCTAACAAATTAATAGGAGTTTGATTTGATACCAGAATGGGCATTGTTATACTTTGATTTTTGTTTGTAGACACACTGGAGCTGTTATGGGAATCAATTGCATTTTTCCCGAGAATCCTATTGTCTTTGCAAATTTTCCAGACAAGGGGAGATGTGAAGCATATTTCAAATTAATGCACGTTAAATTTGCCCCCGTATCAACCAAAAATTCCCTCCCTCTATTTTAATCTTCATAATAGGCTCTTGATCAGCTTTTGTTGATAAAATTGGAAGCTGACTCTCCCCTTTAGGATTCTCTGGGCACCCCTAATAGCCTGGATTGGGACCTCCCCAAGGGTTTACTGGGCCCTGTACTGGACCCTGAGTAGGCTGTTGCCAGCTCATCCCCCTTCCACCATGAGGTTGCTGTGGCCATTGCTGATTTGGACAGTCAGCTTTAATGTGTCCGGGCTGCGCACAACCCCAGCACAATGGTGGAGGCCTGTCTCTGCCTCTGCCTCTGCCTCTGCCTCTGCCTCTGCCTCTGCCTCTTTGCTGTATGGGGTTTTTTCTCCATCCCATTTGTCCTAGCTGTTGAGTATAAACGTTTATTATGGGCACAGAGTTCAAGTGTTCATTTGGAGGGACTGCTGTAAGTGGGCTTGACTGAATAGTAGGTTGTGGAGCAATTACTGGAGGCATTAAAGTCATTTGTTCTGCTGTCGCATTTGTTACTGAAGCTTTAATATTTTTCTTATTCTTCTTTGTGAGTTCTTCAAGCTGTAATTGAGTTAGTTTACGTTGTAACTCTTTCTCTTGACTTTTGAGTTTTAGTTCATTTTTTCTTTGTTGTTCCACTGCATGAGACACATGGTCACAAAACTCTTTGTGTGTTTTAGAAGTTAAACCGACCACATCCTCCAGCTTGCTTTTTACTGCTGGCGGCATAGCATCGATCACAGCTTGTCTAAACAATGTTGACATTAATGGGTCTCCCTCGGGATCCCCCCAGTTTCTTGTTTCCACCTTTTCAGCTGTTTTTGCACATAAGTTATTGGATTCTCTGAATCTCCAATTCCTTCTCCCTTCAGTGATTTAGGATTCAGTCTGATCGGATACTCTGCACGCAATGCCTGCCATACTGCTGGGCGGAATGCATCAAAAACAATCCCATCCATATTCTGAGAGTTCACTGCTCTGTTTAGAGTTGTTGTAAGAAGAATTTCATCCATCTTTGTCACCTCCAATAATTTTAGCCAGCAGAGCTTTAACATCTCCCACTGCCAATAGCTTTCCCATTGTTTCCTCTTCAAACACTTTAATGAATTTCCCTGCACCCTCATGAATATCAGGAAGGCGAGTGACAAGCCCCTCGAGGTCCTGTGAAGCCCAGGGGACATACTGTCCCTGCTCACCCTTGATTAAAATTGGGAGCTGAGCGGCCAGTGGTCTAATTGTCCCTTTATCTCTGCCCTGTTCCCATTTACTGTTATCAAATAACTCCTCTGCCTGATTCTCATCCTCACTACCGTAGAACAACTTACTCTTTCCTCTCTCCAACTTATTTACCTCTCTGATCTTCTTCCCTGATTCTCTAATTTTCTCTTCCATTTCTTCTTCCAAAGCTTGTGCTTGTGCTATAATATCTCTATCTTCCCTCCGCTTTCTTTCTAATCCTTCCTCAAACCAGGTTTTATCTTCCTGACTTGCTTTCATTTTTTCTAACGCTGTACGTGCTTGTCTGTAACAGTCAAGTTGCAAACCTTCTGCACTTTCCTGTCTGGTTTGCCTCTGTGTTTTTACAGCTGGTTCCTCTCTATCATCCATCTCTAACTGCCCTTCTAACTCTAGTTCTCCTGTTACCTCCATGGTTCCCTTGAGTATTGGGAATTCTCTTGCTAAAGGCAGATAAGGAGGGGGGTCTGCATATTTCTTTTCTTTTCTCATGTTATCTTTCTCTGCCTCCTTCAGGACTTTCCTAGCCTGTTTTATACTCTTCATCATATCTTCACCTTCTTTTTTAAACAGCGCAAGTATTTCTTTCTCTTTTTCCCTTTTTGTTTCTGTTTTTTCTTTTTTCATATTGATGCTTTTAGTTTTATAATTTTTTATCAGAGTTTCCATTTCCTCACACAATGCCACATCAAATGTCCCTTCCTTTGGCCATTTTGTCGTCATATTTTTTGTTCTCTTCTGCCATTTTTTTGAGATTTTGTCTATTTGCGCTTTACACAGTGGATTTTTTAATCCAATGATTTCCACTGGTGTGGCTGCCATATCTTTATTTATATTATTACCACCAAAAATCAACTTTTTAGTTTTATATAGTAACTTGGTTACAATCTCTTCTTTTCCTTTTACTGAATTTAACTATTTTTTACCCATTTCACCCTACTTTCTATTCTTTTTTATGTGTCATACCCTTTTGAATTTAGTTTTTTATTGTCTCATGCGTTTACACTTTTTAAATTTATATTATTATTTAACTGTCTATTTTATTTACTCTATTTTATTATCACTTTGTAGATAACTATTTCTAACAATAATTCTTTATTTTTATTTTTATTTCCTTTTTTGTCCACCCATGTATTAAAACTTTAATGTGGGAACTTCCTCCCTTGCTCTCACTCCCACTGTACTGGGCTCAGAAAATGTTCTCCCCTTTCACACAGACATCCAAAATGCAAAACTCTATTATAGATCTCGGTTCAAACTTTATTGATACTATTTCCCTAAGCCCATTCACACTTGCTACACTCTTTATTGAGCCAGAGTGCTTATGCTTGCATACTTTTTCCCTTTATCTAAGGGATAATCAGTCATTAATTGTCCTTTTATTATCAAGGCTCATCATACATTCATCCCTCTCAAGTGGATATGGGTTGAGTCCAATTCTGCCAGTTCACACTTAAGTGAAGGTCCAGGAACGGTGCTCAACCCTTACCCACCCAATACGGAATTTATTTGTTCATACATTCATCACCATTCACAAATTCATTCGTCCGGACACAGATACATCCACACAACAAAACACAGCTCTTCCTAGAGCTCCTTAAGGGCCCACCTATTTCTGTCCTTCGAGAATTTCACCTATACTTTCTCAAAGCGGTATCCGTGGGACTTTTCCTCGCGATTCCTTAATCTGCTTATCCGTTTATCACTGTCCTACTTGGTACAGCTATCCAATAAACACAGATTTTACAATGTCTTTTTGCCTACACTATTTCTGTTTTAAATCTAGGTTACCTTACAAGGCTTTCCTATTAATAAACCAAATATGTGCATGCAGTTATTTCTTCAGGAGTAAAACCCCTTTTTCAATTTGGATATCCTATTTTTTCTAAATTTGGAAGAGTAGATTTTAAGTGTCCTTACCACTCAGAACTGACCTCAACCAACACAAACAAATTTTATAAGCAAAAATGCTTACCTTGTTTTATGGTGGCCACCCGGTTGTGTTGATCATCGGTCAGCTCAAAAGCGGCTGTCCACTCTGCCACTCTTGTCCAGTCCCATCTGGGGTGCCAAATCTGTGGTGTCTTTTGCCGGTTCTCAGAAGAATCAAACCCAGTCAGGGATTTTTCTCTCAGAAGAAAATACTTTATTTCAAGCAAAACAAAGCCGAGCCCCCTTGCAAGGGGATCTCTCGAATGGTATTTCGTTTCTCCTTATATACACTATATGGGGCGGTTCCACATAGTAAAACTTTTCCTTTAGACTATACTTTTCATAAATAACAAAGGGAGGGGAGGCCCTTAATGTATGTCTGACCATATGCTTTTCATTAGCTCTGTACATTCCAGGGCGTAGGCAACCTTCTATTAGATTTTAGGCCTATAAGAGTTTAATAGAATAATAACTTTAAAACAAAATGGCTAGATTCACATTGATTATATACTTGATTAATTGAAACTTTACTAATAAAAATCTTCCACAACTGAAAGATGCTTATGCCTTATGAAATACAATGTTTTCTGCAATGCTGTAAGACAGTTTTTAATGTGTTTGAAGTTATATGCACAAAAACTTATGCTAGGACTACAATGCTCAAGATTGTCAGTTTACATGTTTCTGAGTCCAGTAATGTTGAAATAGTGCTTCTGTTCAAATGAAGTGAAATCAAGCCCAAATCTGCTCAAAAGCTTTTCTCTGTATTAGAGAAAGCTGTTTCATTCAGTATTCAGTGCAAATCTTGCCAAACTGAAAGATGCTTATGCCTTATGAAATACAATGTTTTCTGCAATGCTGTAAGACAGTTTTTAATGTGTTAGAAGTTATATGCACAAAAACTTATGCTAGGACTACAATGCTCAAGATTGTCAGTTTACATGTTTCTGAGTCCAGTAATGTTGAAATAGTGCTTCTGTTCAAATGTAGTGAAATCAAGCCCAAATCTGCTCAAAAGCTTTTCTCTATATTACAGAAAGCTGTTTCATTCAGTATTCAGTACAAATCTTGCCAAACTGAAAGATGCTTATGCCTTATGAAATACAATGTTTTCTGCAATGCTGTAAGACAGTTTTTAATGTGTTAGAAGTTATATGCACAAAAACTTATGTTAGGACTTCAATGATCAAGATTGTCAGTTTACATGTTTCTGAGTCCAGTAATGTTGAAATAGTGCTTCTGTTCAAATGAAGTGAAATCAAGCCCAAATCTGCTCAAAAGCTTGTCTCTCTAATAGAGAAAACTGTTTCATTCAATATTCAGTGCAAATCTTGCCAAACTGAAAGATGCTTATGCCTTATGAAATACAATGTTTTCTGCAATGCTGTAGGACAGTTTTTAATGTGTTAGAAGTTATATGCACAAAAACTTATGCTAGGACTACAATGCTCAAGATTGTCAGTTTACATGTTTCTGAGTCCAGTAATGTTGAAATAGTGCCTCTGTTCAAATGAAGTGAAATCAAGCCCAAATCTGCTCAAAAGCTTTTCTCTCTATTAGAGAAAGCAGTTTCATTCAGTATTCAGTGCAAATCTTGCCAAACTGAAAGATGCTTATGCCTTATGAAATACAATGTTTTCTGCAATGCTGTAAGACAGTTTTTAATGTGTTAGAAGTTATATGCACAAAAACTTATGTTAGGACTTCAGTGATCAAGATTGTCAGTTTACAGCTTTCTGAGTCCAGTAATGTTGAAATAGTGCTTCTGTTCAAATGAATTGAAATCAAGCCCAAATCTGCTCAAAAGCTTTTCTCTCTATTAGAGAAAGCTGTTTCATTCAGTATTCAGTGCAAATCTTGCCAAACTGAAAGATGCTTATGCCTTATGAAATACAATGTTTTCTGGAATGCTGTAAGACAGTTTTTAATGTGTTAGAAGTCATATGCACAAAAACTTATGTTAGGACTTCAATGATCAAGATTGTCAGTTTACAACTTTCTGAGTCCAGTAATGTTGAAATAGTGCTTCTGTTCAAATGAAGTGAAATCAAGCCCAAATCTGCTCAAAAGCTTTTCTCTCTATTAGAGAAAGCTGTTTCATTCAGTATTCAGTGCAAATCTTGCCAAACTGAAAGATGCTTATGCCTTATGAAACACAATGTTTTATGCAATGCTGTAAGACAGTTTTTAATGTGTTAGAAGTTATATGCACAAAAACCTATGCTAGGACTACTAAGATTCAGATATTGGGCATTGACTCTTTTCTTTTTTTCTTGCAAGATTATTATATAATTTGTGAAAAATTTCCAAAAAATCTTAAAGCAATTGGTATTACCAGGGGGTCTCCCATCCAATTACTAACCAGTCCCAAACCTGCTTAGCTTCCGAGCTCAGGCATGATCTGGAATAGCCAGGGTGGTATGGCCATAAGCGAAGACTGCTGCAAAGAGAGAGCTATTTAAAGATCAGCCAATCAAATCGCCCATACATTATATAAGTAGGAATGAAAACCCAAAAGCTTACAGCACCTGGTATTCCTAGGCGGTCTCCCATCCAAGCACTAACCAGGCCAATACCTGCTAAGATTAAGAGATCGGGCATTGACACTTTTTTTTTTTTTTTTTTTTTTTTTTTTTTTTTTTAAGATTATTATATAATTAGTAATAAATTTCCAATAATATTAGAGCACCTGGTATTCCGAGGCGGTCTCCCATCCAAACACTAAACTGGTCCTTAACTGCTAAGATTCAAAGATTGGGCATTGACTCTTTTTTTTTTTTGCAAGATTATTATATAATTAGTAAAAATTGGCAAAAATATTACAGCAACTGGTATTTCCAGGCCGTCTCCCATCCAAGTACTAACCAGGCAAAACCTGCTATTATTCAGAGATCGGGCATTGACTCTTTTCTTTTTTTCTTGCAAGATTATTATATAATTTGTGAAAAATTTCCAAAAATCTTAAAGCAACTGGTATTACCAGGGGGTCTCCCATCCAATTATTAACCAGTCCCAAACCTGCTTAGCTTCCGAACTCAGACATGATCTGGCATAGCCAGGGTGGTATGGCCATAAGCGAAGACTGCTGTAAAGAGAGAGCTATTTAAAGATCAGCCAATCTAATCGCCGGTACATTATATAAGTAGGAAAGAAAACCCTAAAGCTTAAAGCACCTGGTATTCCCAGGCGGTCTCCCATCTAAGTACCAACCAGGACCAAACCTGCTTACCTTCCGAAAGCAGACGAGATCAGGCATAGCCAGGTTGTTACGGTCGCAGGCGAAGGATACTGCAAAGAGAGGACTATTTAAAGATCACCCAATCAAATCGCCCATACATTATATAAGTAGGAATGAAAACCCAAAATCTTACAGCACCTGGTATTCCGAGGCGGTCTCCCATCCAAGCACTAACCAGGCCAATACCTGCTAAGATTAAGAGATCGGGCATTGACTCTTTTTTTTTTAAGATTATTATATAATTAGTAATAAATTTCCAATAATATTAGAGCACCTGGTATTCCGAGGCGGTCTCCCATCCAAACACTAAACAGGTCCATAACTGCTAAGATTCAAAGAATGGGCATTGACTCTTTTTTTTTTTTCAAGATTATTATATAATTTGTGAAAAATTTCCAAAAATCTTAAAGCAACTGGTATTACCAGGGGGTCTCCCATCCAAGCACTAAACAGGTCCATACCTCCTAAGATTCAAAAATTGGGCATTGACTCTTTTTTTTTTGCAAGATTATTATGTAATTAGTAAAAATTGCCAAAAATATTACAGCAACTGGTATTTCCAGGCCGTCTCCCATCCAAGTAGTAACCAGGCAAAACCTGCTATAATTCAGAGATCGGGTATCGACTTTTTTTTTTTTAAATCTTTTTATTTAACTTTCAATTCACAGTTTTTCAATTGCATTATTCCATCCAATTTACTTACATTTCAATACATTTGTATGAATCATTTTTCAACTGATCTACTTAATTTTGCATAATCATACAGCAATAAAAAGAAAGAACATAAATAAAGTACACACACATATATGTTTACAATTACTCAATTGACATCAGCCATTCTCAACCAGATTATAACTCTTTACCAATTGAAACATATTTCTTCCCCCACCTTTTGATTTATGAACCTATTCATAGTCAAAAAATAACTCTTTCCCTTCTTTATCGTCATACTTACAAATCAACCCTCTTTGTATCATTGACATTGATCTTTTACTTTTATTTTTCTCCCTTCAAAATATTTATAGTTCCTTCTTAGAACTACTACTAGTCTGGCATGACTCAGAACAAAATTAATTAAACAAATATCAGTTATTTTCTTTTTCCCGAAGTTCCAAACAAAAACAATTTCCCCCATTTCTCCTCGGTCTCAACTTCGACACCCCAGTTTTGTCACATAACCGCTCGTGGTTCTTTTATCTGCTCAACCTGTTCTCCGTCCATCTCAGACTTCCTCTTTGCACTCAGTCTTTTAATCTTTGTTTTCAGTCCCTCTTTACTTTCTCTGTCTCTCTTTTTTCCACCTCTGCTTTCTATCAGTTCTTGTGCAGTATTTTTCTTTTCCTCTTCTTTACCTCTTTCTTTCACATTACTTTCATCTGTCTCCTCCTCTTCCTCGATCTCTTCCGACTGCTCCATCTCCTCCTCCCCATCTTCTGCTTCACTGTAGCTTTCAGGTCTGTCTCGCCATTCCATTTTGCTTCTTCTTTCACTATCTTCAGCTCCGTCTTTCTCTCCACCGCTCACCACATCAGTTGTTCCCTCATCTTGCACCTCTGTTAGAACACTATTCCTCCTTTTATCATATTTTTGACTATCCACTCTCTCTCTCTCTAATCCCATCCATTCTTCACAATCTCTTGCATAATGTCCTCCACCATTGCACTTGAAGCACTTTAATTCAGGGCACTCTCTGATTATGTGCCCTGGCTTGATGCAAAGTCTACAAACACGTATTTGTCTATCATGGATGACACGAAAAAATTCGGTGCCTCTCAGAGTCTCAAATTTTGTGGAGTATGGTAGTGAACGTACCTGTTCCGTGAAGCGAACTTTTAAGAAACGTGTCCCATCAACTGTATCCGTTCCAGGCCACACCCGGCGTTTGATTGTTGAAAGTGGTCGTACTCCCCACTCCTGTAGCTTGGCGAGTATCTTCTCATCCTCTAAGTACACAGGCAAATTGATAAAGGACACCACCATATCATTATTTATTATATCCCTGGCATGCACCATCATTCCTTTCACTCTCACTCCATCCATTAGTTTCCTCTTTGCCTCTTCATCTTTCATTGTGAGCTCATAGACCCTTTCACCTCTCACCCTGCAGCCAATCACTTCTCCACACTCCTTCTTTACTTCCTTCAGCAAATCCATCATTGAAATCTTTTCTGTTCCATCCACCTCTACCTCCACAGTCAGCTCTTTGCTGTACTTCCATTTTGATTTCCCTTGCACTCCTCTGCTATTTTCTTCTCCCTCTTCCCACAAATTCCCTGTGACTTTACTTATCTCTTGTTGCTTTTGGATCTCTGCTTGTTTGACTTTACCTCTTCTTTGCTCCTCCTCTTCATTCCTCCCATTGCTACCTTTTCTCATCATGGTTTGTTCTCTTTCTTTATCTGCAGCCATGCTGTGCTTCTGCAGCATGCTACAAGGAAAAATAAGTCAAAAAACGTCAAAAAAAGTCCCCAAGACAGCCTAAGCTGCCAGGGGGATTTATGGAGGTCAACACTGACTATCCAGCAACTAATGTCCCAAGCAAAAATCTGAAAGCCAAAATATTTAGAACCAAACAATTCAATTAAACAAACAGGATTGAGCATTTCTCTCTGTGCTGCAAGACTATCACTTCCTGTTGGCTCACTGGCGCCGCCAGGCTGGTATGGCTGTAAGCGAAGACTGCTGCAAAGAGAGAGCTATTTAAAGATCTGCCAATCTAATCGCCGGTACATGATATAAGTAGGAAAGAAAACCCTAAAGCTTAAAGCACCTGGTATTCCCAGGCGGTCTCCCATCTAAGTACCAACCAGGCCCAAACCTGCTTAGCTTCCGAGAGCAGACGAGATCAGGCATAGCCAGGTTGTTATGGTCGCAAGCGAAGGCTGCTGCAAAGAGAGGACTATTTAAAGATCAGCCAATCAAATCGCCCATACATTAAGTAGGAATGAAAACCCAAAAGCTAACAGCACCTGGTATTCCGAGGCGGTCTCCCATCCAAGCACTAACCAGGCCAATACCTGCTAAGATTCAAAGATTGGGCATTGACTCTTTTTTTTTTTTGCAAGATTATTATATAATTAGTAAAAATTGGCAAAAATATTACAGCAACTGGTATTTCCAGGCCGTCTCCCATCCAAGTACTAACCAGTCAAAACCTGCTATTATTCAGAGATCGGGCATTGACTCTTTTTTTAAGATTATTATATAATTAGTAATAAATTTCCAATAATATTAGAGCACCTGGTATTCCAAGGCGGTCTCCCATCCAAACACTAAACAGGTCCATAGCTGCTAAGATTCAAAGATTGGGCATAGACTCTTTTTTTTTGCAAGATTATTATATAATTAGTACAAATTGCCAAAATATTACAGCAACTGGTATTTCCAGACCGTCTCCCATCCAAGTACTAACCAGGCAAAACCTGCTACTATTCAGAGATCGGGCATTGACTTTTTTTTTTTTTTTCAAGATTATTATATAATTTGTGAAAAATTAGCAAAAATCTTAAAGCAACTGGTATTACCAGAGGGTCTCCCATCCAATAACTAACCAGGCCCATACCTGCTAAGATTCAGATATTGGGCATTGACTCTTTTCTTTTTTTCTTGCAAGATTATTATAGAATTTGTGAAAAATTTCCAAAAATCTTACAGCACATGGTATTACTAGGCAGTCCCCCATTCAAGTACTAACCAGGCCCAAACCTGCTTAGCTTCCGAGCTCAGACATTATCTGGCATAGCCAGGGTGGTATGGCCATAAGCGAAGACTGCTGCAAAGAGAGAGCTATTTAAAGATCAGCCAATCTAATCGCCGGTACATTATATAAGTAGGAAAGAAAACCCTAAAGCTTAAAGCACCTGGTATTCCTAGGTGGTCTCCCATCTTAGTACCAACCAGGCCCAAACCTGCTTAGCTTCCGAGAGCAGACGAGATCAGGCATAGCCAGGTTGTTATGGTCGCAAGCGAAGGCTGCTGCAAAGAGAGGACTATTTAAAGATCAGCCAATCAAATTGCCCATACATTAAGTAGGAATGAAAACCCAAAAGCTTACAGCACCTGGTATTCCGAGGCGGTCTCCCATCCAAGCACTAACCAGGCCAATACCTGCTAAGATTCAGAGATCGGGCATTGACTCTTTTTTTTAAGATTATTATATAATTAGTAATAAATTTACAATAATATTAGAGCACCTGGTATTCCAAGGCGGTCTCCCATCCAAACACTAAACAGGTCCATAGCTGCTAAGATTGAAAGATTGGGCATTGACTCTTTTTTTTTTTTTTTTTTTGCAAGATTATTATATAATTAGTAAAAATTGCCAAAAATATTACAGCAGCTGGTATATCCAGGCCGTCTCCCATCCAAGTACTAACCAGTCAAAACCAGCTATTATTCAGAGATCGGGCATTGACTTTTTTTTTTTTTTCAAGATTATTATATACTTTGTGAAAAATTTGCAAAAATCTTACAGCACCTGGTATTACTAGGCAGTCCCCCATCCGAGTACTAACCAGGCCCAAACCTGCTTAGCTTCCGAGCTCAGACATGATCTGGCATAGCCAGGGTGGTATGGCCATAAGCGAAGACTGCTGCAAAGAGAGAGCTATTTAAAGATCAGCCAATCTAATCGCCGGTACATTATATAAGTAGGAAAGAAAACCCTAAAGCTTAAAGCACCTGGTATTCCGAGGCGGTCTCCCATCCAAGCAATAACCAGGCCAATACCTGCTAAGATTCAGAGATCGGGCATTGACTCTTTTTTAAGATTATTATATAATTAGTAATAAATTTCCAATAATATTAGAGCACCTGGTATTCCAAGGCGGTCTCCCATCCAAACACTAAACAGGTCCATAGCTGCTAAGATTCAAAGATTGGGCATTGACTATTTTTTTTTAATATCTCCCATCCAAACACTAAACAGGTCCATAGCTGCTAAGATTCAAAGATTGGGCATTGACTCTTTTTTATTTTTTTGCAAGATTATTATATAATTAGTAAAAATTGCCAAAAATATTACAGCAACTGATATTTCCAGGCCGTCTCCCATCCAAGTACTAACCAGTCAAAACCTGCTATTATTCAGAGATCGGGCATTGACTTTTTGTTTTTTTTTCAAGATTATTATATAATTTGTGAAAAATTTCCAAAAATCTTAAAGCAACTGGTATTACCAGGGGGTCTCCCATCCAATTACTAACCAGGCCCATACCTGCTAAGATTCAGATATTGGGCATTGACTCTTTTCTTTTTTTCTTGCAAGATTATTATATAATTTGTGAAAAATTTCGGGCATTGACTTGTTTTTTTTTCAAGATTATTATATAATTTGTGAAAAATGTGCAAAAATCTTAAAGCAACTGGTATTACCAGGGGGTCTCCCATCCAATTACTAACCAGGCCCATACCTGCTAAGATTAAGATATTGGGCATTGACTCTTTTCTTTTTTTTCTTGCAAGATTATTATGTAATTTGTGAAAAATTTCCAAAAATATTACAGCACCTGGTATTACTAGGCAGTCCCCCATCCGAGTACTAACCAGGCCCAAACCTGCTTAGCTTCCGAGCTCAGACATGATCTGGCATAGCCAGGGTGGTATGGCCATAAGCGAAGACTGCTGCAAAGAGAGAGCTATTTAAAGATCAGCCAATCTAATCGCCGGTACATTATATAAGTAGGAAAGAAAACCCTAAAGCTTAAAGCACCTGGTATTCCCAGGCGATCTCCCATCTAAGTACCAACCAGGCCCAAACCTGCTTAGCTTCCGAGAGCAGACGAGATCAGGCATAGCCAGGTTGTTATGGTCGCAAGAGAAGGCTGCTGCAAAGAGAGGACTATTTAAAGATCAGCCAATCAAATCGCCCATACATTAAGTAGGAATGAAAACCCAAAAGCTTACAGCACCTGGTATTCCGAGGCGGTCTCCCATCCAAGCACTAACCAGGCCAATACCTGCTAAGATTCAGAGATCGGGCATTGACTCTTTTTTTTTTTTTTTTTTTTTTTAAGATTATTATATAATTAGTAATAAATTTCCAATAATATTAGAGCACCTGGTATTCCAAGGCGGTCTCCCATCCAAGCACTAACCAGGCCAATACCTGCTAAGATTCAGAGATCGGGCATTGACTCTGTTTTTTTTTTTTTTTTTTTTTAAGATTATTATATAATTAGTAATAAATTTCCAATAATATTAGAGCACCTGGTATTCCAAGGCGGTCTCCCATCCAAACACTAAACAGGTTCATAGCTGCTAAGATTCAAAGATTGGGCATTGACTCTTTTTTTTTTGCAAGATTATTATTATTATATAATTGCCAAAAATATTACAGCAACTGGTATTTCCAGAACGTCTCCCATCCAAGTACTAACCAGGCAAAACCTGCTACTATTCAGAGATCGGGCATTGACTTTTTTTTTTTTTCAAGATTATTATATAATTTGTGAAAAATTTGCAAAAATCTTAAAGCAACTGGTATTACCAGAGGGTCTCCTATCCAATAACTAACCAGGCCCATTCCTGCTAAGATTCAGATATTGGGCATTGACTCTTTTCTTTTTTTCTTGCAAGACTATTATAGAATTTGTGAAAAATTTCCAAAAATCTTACTGCACCTGGTATTAAAAGGCAGGCCCCCATTCAAGTACTAACCAGGCCCAAACCTGCTTAGCTTCCGAGCTCAGACATTATCTGGCATAGCCAGGGTGGTATGGCCATAAGCGAAGACTGCTGCAAAGAGAGAGCTATTTAAAGATCAGCCAATCTAATCGCCGGTACATTATATAAGTAGGAAAGAAAACTCTAAAGCTTAAAGCACCTGGTATTCCGAGGCGGTCTCCCATCCAAGCACTAACCAGGCCAATACCTGCTAAGATTCAGAGATCGGGCATTGACTCTTTTTTAAGATTATTATATAATTAGTAATAAATTTCCAATAATATTAGAGCACCTGGTATTCCAAGGCGGTCTCCCATCCAAACACTAAACAGGTCCATAGCTGCTAAGATTCAAAGATTGGGCATTGACTCTTTTTTATTTTTTTGCAAGATTATTATATAATTAGTAAAAATTGCCAAAAATATTACAGCAACTGGTATTTCCAGGCCGTCTCCCATCCAAGTACTAACCAGTCAAAACCTGCTATTATTCAGAGATCGGGCATTGACTTTTTGTTTTTTTTCAAGATTATTATATAATTTGTGAAAAATTTGCAAAAATCTTAAAGCAACTGGTATTACCAGGGGGTCTCCCATCCAATTACTAACCAGGCCCATACCTGCTAAGATTCAGATATTGGGCATTGACTCTTTTCTTTTTTTCTTGCAAGATTATTATATAATTTGTGAAAAATTTCGGGCATTGACTTTTTTTTTTTCGAGATTATTATATAATTTGTGAAAAATGTGCAAAAATCTTACAGCACCTGGTATTACTAGGCAGTCCCCCATCTGAGTACTAACCAGGCCCAAACCTGCTTAGCTTCCGAGCTCAGACATGATCTGGCATAGCCAGGGTGGTATGGCCATAAGCGAAGACTGCTGCAAAGAGAGAGCTATTTAAAGATCACCCAATCTAATCGCCGGTACATTATATAAATAGGAAAGAAAACCCTAAAGCTTAAAGCACCTGGTATTCCCAGGTGGTCTCCCATCTTAGTACCAACCAGGCCCAAACCTGCTTAGCTTCCGAGAGCAGACGAGATCAGGCATAGCCAGGTTGTTATGGTCGCAAGCGAAGGCTGCTGCAAAGAGAGGACTATTTAAAGATCAGCCAATCAAATTGCCCATACATTAAGTAGGAATGAAAACCCAAAAGCTTACAGCACCTGGTATTCCGAGGCGGTCTCCCATCCAAGCACTAACCAGGCCAATACCTGCTAAGATTCAGAGATCGGGCATTGACTCTTTTTTTAAGATTATTATATAATTAGTAATAAATTTCCAATAATATTAGAGCACCTGGTATTCCAAGGCGGTCTCCCATCCAAACACTAAACAGGTCCATAGCTGCTAAGATTCAAAGATTGGGCATTGACTCTTTTTTTTTTTTTTTTGCAAGATTATTATATAATTAGTAAAAATTGCCAAAAATATTACAGCAACTGGTATTTCCAGGCCGTCTCCCATCCAAGTACTAACCAGTCAAAACCTGCTATTATTCAGAGATCGGGCATTGACTTTTTTTTTTTTTTTCAAGATTATTATATACTTTGTGAAAAACTTGCAAAAATCTTACAGCACCTGGTATTACTAGGCAGTCCCCCATCCGAGTACTAACCAGGCCCAAACCTGCTTAGCTTCCGAGCTCAGACATGATCTGGCATAGCCAGGGTGGTATGGCCATAAGCGAAGACTGCTGCAAAGAGAGAGCTATTTAAAGATCAGCCAATCTAATCGCCGGTACATTATATAAGTAGGAAAGAAAACCCTAAAGCTTAAAGCACCTGGTATTCCCAGGCGATCTCCCATCTAAGTACCAACCAGGCCCAAACCTGCTTAGCTTCCGAGAGCAGACGAGATCAGGCATAGCCAGGTTGTTATGGTCGCAAGCGAAGGATGCTGCAAAGAGAGGACTATTTAAAGATCAGCCAATCTAATCGCCGGTACATTATATAAGTAGGAATGAAAACCCAAAAGCTTACAGCACCTGGTATTCCGAGGTGGTCTCCCATCCAAGCACTAACCAGGCCAATACCTGCTAAGATTCAGAGATCGGGCATTGACTCTGTTTTTTTTTTTTTTTTTTTTTTTTTTTTTTTTTTTTTTTTTTTTTAAGATTATTATATAATTAGTAATAAATTTCCAATAATATTAGAGCACCTGGTTTTCCGAGGCGGTCTCCCATCCAAACACTAAACAGGTCCATAGCTGCTAAGATTCAAAGATTGGGCATTGACTCTTTTTGTTTCAAGATAATTATATAATTAGTACAAATTTCCAAAAATATTACAGCAACTGGTATTCCGAGGCGGTCTCCCATCCAAGCACTAAACAGGTCCATACCTCCTAAGATTCAAAGATTGGGCATTTACTCTTTTTTTTTTTTTGTTGCAAGATTATTATGTAATTAGTAAGAATTGCCAAAAATATTACAGCAACTGGTATTTCCCGGCCGTCTCCAATCCAAGTACTAACCAGTCAAAACCTGCTATTATTCAGAGATCGGGCGTTGACTTTTTTTTTTTCAAGATTATTATATAATTTGTGAAAAATTTGCAAAAATCTTAAAGCAACTGGTATTACCAGGGGGTCTCCCATCCAATTACTAACCAGGCCCACACCTGCTAAGATTCAGATATTGGGCATTGACTCTTTTTTTTTTTTCTTGCAAGATTATTATATAATTTGTAAAAAATTTCGGGCATTGACTTTTTTTTTTTTCAAGATTATTATATAATTTGTGAAAAATTTGCAAAAATCTTAAAGCAACTGGTATTACCAGGGGTTCTCCCATCCAATTACTAACCAGGCCCATACCTGCTAAGATTCAGATATTGGGCATTGACTCTTTTCTTTTTTTCTTGCAAGATTATTATATAATTTGTGAAAAATTTCCAAAAATCTTACAGCACCTGGTATTACTAGGCAGTCCCCCATCCGAGTACTAACCAGGCCCAAACCTGCTTAGCTTCCGAGCTCAGACATGATCTGGCATAGCCAGGGTGGTATGGCCATAAGCGAAGACTGCTGCAAAGAGAGAGCTATTTAAAGATCAGCCAATCTAATCGCCGGTACATTATATAAGTAGGAAAGAAAACCCTAAAGCTTAAAGCACCTGGTATTCCCAGGCGATCTCCCATCTAAGTACCAACCAGGCCCAAACCTGCTTAGCTTCCGAGAGCAGACGAGATCAGGCATAGCCAGGTTGTTATGGTCGCAAGCGAAGGCTGCTGCAAAGAGAGGAGTATTTAAAGATCAGCCAATCAAATCGCCCATACATTAAGTAGGAATGAAAACCCAAAAGCTTACAGCACCTGGTATTCCGAGGCGGTCTCCCATCCAAGCACTAAACAGGCCAATACCTGCTAAGATTCAGAGATCGGGCATTGACTCTGTTTTTTTTTTTTTTTTTTTTTTTAAGATTATTATATAATTAGTAATAAATTTCCAATAATATTAGAGCACCTGGTTTTCCGAGGCGGTCTCCCATCCAAACACTAAACAGGTCCATAGCTGCTAAGATTCAAAGATTGGGCATTTACTCTTTTTTTTTTTTTTGTTGCAAGATTATTATATAATTAGTAAAAATTGCCAAAAATATTACAGCAACTGGTATTTCCAGGCCGTCTCCCATCCAAGTACTAAACCAGTCAAAACCTGCTATTATTCAGAGATCGGGCATTGACTTTTTTTTTTTTTTTCAAGATTATTATATACTTTGTGAAAAACTTGCAAAAATCTTACAGCACCTGGTATTACTAGGCAGTCCCCCATCCGAGTACTAACCAGGCCCAAACCTGCTTAGCTTCCGAGCTCAGACATGATCTGGCATAGCCAGGGTGGTATGGCCATAAGCGAAGACTGCTGCAAAGAGAGAGCTATTTAAAGATCAGCCAATCTAATCGCCGGTACATTATATAAGTAGGAAAGAAAACCCTAAAGCTTAAAGCACCTGGTATTCCCAGGCGATCTCCCATCTAAGTACCAACCAGGCCCAAACCTGCTTAGCTTCCGAGAGCAGACGAGATCAGGCATAGCCAGGTTGTTATGGTCGCAAGCGAAGGATGCTGCAAAGAGAGGACTATTTAAAGATCAGCCAATCTAATCGCCGGTACATTATATAAGTAGGAATGAAAACCCAAAAGCTTACAGCACCTGGTATTCCGAGGTGGTCTCCCATCCAAGCACTAACCAGGCCAATACCTGCTAAGATTCAGAGATCGGGCATTGACTCTGTTTTTTTTTTTTTTTTTTTTTTTTTTAAGATTATTATATAATTAGTAATAAATTTCCAATAATATTAGAGCACCTGGTTTTCCGAGGCGGTCTCCCATCCAAACACTAAACAGGTCCATAGCTGCTAAGATTCAAAGATTGGGCATTGACTCTTTTTGTTTCAAGATAATTATATAATTAGTACAAATTTCCAAAAATATTACAGCAACTGGTATTCCGAGGCGGTCTCCCATCCAAGCACTAAACAGGTCCATACCTCCTAAGATTCAAAGATTGGGCATTTACTCTTTTTTTTTTTTTGTTGCAAGATTATTATGTAATTAGTAAGAATTGCCAAAAATATTACAGCAACTGGTATTTCCCGGCCGTCTCCAATCCAAGTACTAACCAGTCAAAACCTGCTATTATTCAGAGATCGGGCGTTGACTTTTTTTTTTTCAAGATTATTATATAATTTGTGAAAAATTTGCAAAAATCTTAAAGCAACTGGTATTACCAGGGGGTCTCCCATCCAATTACTAACCAGGCCCACACCTGCTAAGATTCAGATATTGGGCATTGACTCTTTTTTTTTTTTCTTGCAAGATTATTATATAATTTGTAAAAAATTTCGGGCATTGACTTTTTTTTTTTCAAGATTATTATATAATTTGTGAAAAATTTGCAAAAATCTTAAAGCAACTGGTATTACCAGGGGTTCTCCCATCCAATTACTAACCAGGCCCATACCTGCTAAGATTCAGATATTGGGCATTGACTCTTTTTCTTTTTTTCTTGCAAGATTATTATATAATTTGTGAAAAATTTCCAAAAATCTTACAGCACCTGGTATTACTAGGCAGTCCCCCATCCGAGTACTAACCAGGCCCCAAACCTGCTTAGCTTCCGAGCTCAGACATGATCTGGCATAGCCAGGGTGGTATGGCCATAAGCGAAGACTGCTGCAAAGAGAGAGCTATTTAAAGATCAGCCAATCTAATCGCCGGTACATTATATAAGTAGGAAAGAAAACCCTAAAGCTTAAAGCACCTGGTATTCCCAGGCGATCTCCCATCTAAGTACCAACCAGGCCCAACCTGCTTAGCTTCCGAGAGCAGACGAGATCAGGCATAGCCAGGTTGTTATGGTCGCAAGCGAAGGCTGCTGCAAAGAGAGGAGTATTTAAAGATCAGCCAATCAAATCGCCCATACATTAAGTAGGAATGAAACCCAAAAGCTTACAGCACCTGGTATTCCGAGGCGGTCTCCCATCCAAGCACTAAACAGGCCAATACCTGCTAAGATTCAGAGATCGGGCATTGACTCTGTTTTTTTTTTTTTTTTTTTTTTTTTAAGATTATTATATAATTAGTAATAAATTTCCAATAATATTAGAGCACCTGGTTTTCCGAGGCGGTCTCCCATCCAAACACTAAACAGGTCCATAGCTGCTAAGATTCAAAGATTGGGCATTGACTCTTTTTGTTTCAAGATAATTATATAATTAGTACAAATTTCCAAAAATATTACAGCAACTGGTATTCCGAGGCGGTCTCCCATCCAAGCACTAAACAGGTCCATACCTCCTAAGATTCAAAGATTGGGCATTTACTCTTTTTTTTTTTTTTTTATTTACTCTTTTTTTTGTTGCAAGATTATTATGTAATTAGTAAAAATTGCCAAAATATTACAGCAACTGGTATTTCCCGGCCGTCTTCCATCCAAGTACTAACCAGGCAAAACCTGCTATTATTCAGAGATCGGGCATTGACTTTTTTTTTTTTTCAAGATTATTATATAATTTGTGAAAAATTTCCAAAAATCTTAAGCAACTGGTATTACCAGGGTGTCTCCCATCCAATTACTAACCAGGCCCATACCTGCTAAGATTCAGATATGGGGCATTGACTCCTTTCTTTTTTTCTTGCAAGATTATTATATAATTTGTGAAAAATTTCCAAAAATCTTAAAGCAACTGGTATTACCAGGGGGTCTGCCATCCAATTTACTAACCAGGCCGAAACCTGCTTAGTTTCCGAGCACAGACATGATCTGCATAGCCAGGGTGGAATGGCCATAAGCAAAGACTGCTGCAAAGAGAGAGCTATTAAAAGATCAGCCAATCTAATCGCCGGTACATTATACAGGACCAAACCTGCTTAGCTTCCGAGAGCAGACGAGATCAGGCATAGCCAGGTTGTTACGGTCGCAAGCGAAGGATACTGCAAAGAGAAGACTATTTAAAGATCAGCCAATCTAATCGCCGGTACATTATATGAAGTAGGGAAATGAAACCCAAAAAGCTTACAGCACCTGGTTTCCGAGGCGGTCTCCCATCCAATGCACTAACCAGGCCAATACCTGCTAAGATTAAAGAGATCGGCATTGGCTCTTTTTTTAAGATTATTAAATAATTAGTAATTAAATTTCCAATAATATTAGAGCACCTGTTGTATTCCAAGAGCGTGTCTCCCATCCAAACACTAAACAGGTCCATAACCATGCTAAGATTAAAGGATTGGGCATTGGACTCTTTCTTTTTTGCAAGATTATATATAATTAGTACAATTGCAAAACCAAAAATATTTACAGCAACTAGTATTTTCCAGACGTCTCCCATCCAAGTTACTAACCAGCCAAAAACCTGCTACTTTCAGAGATCGGGCATGACTTTTTTTTTTTTCAAAGATTATTATGTAATTTGTGAAAAATTTGCAAAAATCTTAAGCAACTGGTATTACCAGAGGGTCTCCTATCCAATAACTAACCCAGGCCCATACCTGCTAAGATTTCAGATATTGGGGCATTGACTCTCTTTTCCTTTTTCTGCAAGATTTATTAATAGAATTTGTGAAAATTTCCAAAAATCTTACTGCACCTGGTATTACTAGGCGTCCCCATTCAAGTACTAACCAGGCCCAAACCTGCTTAGCTTCCGAGCTCAGACATTATCTGGCATAGCCAGGGTGGTATGGGCATAAGCGAAGACTGCTGCAAAGAGAGAGCTATTTAAAGATCAGCCAATCTAATCACTGGTACATTATATAAGTAGGAAAGAAAACCCTAAAGCTTAAAGCACCTGTATTCCGAGGCGGTCTCCCATCCAAGCACTAACCAGGCCAATACCTGCTAAGATTCAGAGATCGGGCATTGACTCTTTTTTAAGATTATTATATAATTAGTAATAAATTTCCAATAATATTAGAGCACCTGGTATTCCAGGGCGGTCTCCCATCCAAACACTAAACAGGTCCATAGCTGCTAAGATTCAAAGATTGGGCATTGACTCTTTTT
>NW_020526254.1:0-25593 GCF_003368295.1 Carassius auratus
TCCTGTGGCAGGTTTAAACTTCCTCAGCTGGCGAAGGAAGTCACAACCTCTGCTGGGCCTTTTCTCACAATGGAGTCAATGTGAATGTCCCACTTCAGGTCCTGAGAGATGGTGGTGCCCAGGAACCTGAATGACTCCACTGCAGTCACAGTGCTGTTCATGATGGTGAGTGGGGGAGTGCAGGGGGGTTTCTCCTGAAGTCCATGATCATCTCCACTGTTTTGAGCGTGTTAAGCTCCAGGTTGTTGAGAGTGCACCAGACAGCCAGCTTTTTTACCTCCTGTCTGTAAGAAGACTCGTCACCGTCCTGAATGAGGCCGATGAGTGTGGTGTCATCTGCAAACTTCAGGAGCTTGACAGAGGGGTCTTAGATGTGCAATCGTTAGTGTAAAGGGAGAAGAGAAGTGGGGAGAGAAGCAGCCCTGGGGAGCTCCGGTGCTGATTGTACGGGTGCTGGATGTGTATTTACCCAGCCTCACTAGCTGCTGCCTGTCTGTCAGGAAGCTGTTGATCCACTGACAGATGGAGGTGGGTACAGAGAGCTTTACTGTTAAATTAAAGAATAAGTTCAGATAAATGCTGCTTTTTTTTTTCTTTCATTCATCAAATAACCCTGAAAAAACACAAAAATGTGAAGAAGCACAACTGTTTTCATCACTAATAATCATAAATGTTTCATATGGTTTTAGTTTTACTTATTCACTTATTCATATTGCTCATAAAGTGTACTTTTGGATGTCAAAACTTTATTCAAATAAATTAAACAAATAAATGTGAATATGAGAATTTAAAAAATAAGAAAATAACAGATGCATTGTGATATAGGTGACAAAATATTTTGAGAAAAAGGATATGAAGTTATTTAATGAGCTTCCTCACTTAACCAGTTATCTGTGCTTCCTCACTGTGACGTACACTTTTCTGTAAACTGAGCCAAATATTTTTTCACCGATTTAGGGTAGAGTAAGAATATTTCCTGTATTGTGCAAGTTAGTTCATAGATATAATTTTATTTGCAATATTACCTTTTCTTTTCATCATCATATTTAAGAGTTCATGATAATTAATGTTCAACTTAATTTCTCAGTTGATTAATCCATCCACAATTCATAAAACACAACACATGCAACTGAGGTACAAGAAGTATTGACATCCAAAAGGCCTTGAAATCATTAAAAATCACATCGACAGGTAAAAAAAAAAAGCCTCAGGTCAAATATTCATTTATCACAAATTAACTTTGACAAACACTTCTGCTCCGAAGTCCCGATCTGAATCAACCGCGATCAGGCTCCGAAGTCCCGATCTGAAAACTTGGACCAAAGAATGTAAAAAATAACTCTATTTCTCTAATAACTCTACAACTCTATGAATGACTCAGATCACGTATCTAAAAATAAATCGCTATAGACAGTAAAAGAGAAATAATAAGAGGAGTGAAGTTTCCTACTGTTCTGCTGTGTTTGGTCCTCACTCGCGTCTGACGCTCCGTGTCGCGTCTCCGCCCCTCACACGGGCGTTTACAGCGCTAATTAATCATCTTTGTTAATTATTATACATTTACTTCATTGTCAGCTTCAGGTACTTCATTTATTATTGTTCAATGAACTGTTTGAAACAAAAAATGTTGTATTTCAGTAATAATTCAAAATTATCAAAATAAAATTCATAAAATAATGGTTTATATTTTAATATCCTTTAAAATATAATTTATTTCTGTGATGTGCAGCTGTATTTTCAGCATCATTCCAACAGTCTTCAGTGTCACATGATCTTTAGAAATCATGAAAATATGATGATTTATTATTAGAACTATTAATAGTTGTGCTACCAATATTATTTTGGAATCTGCGATACTTTTTTAGGATTCTTCGATGTATATATTTTTTTTTAAAGAACATTATTTATTCAAAATATAAATCTCTTCTAACAATATTAATCTCTGATATCACTTCTTATCAATTTAACACATCCTGAATAAAAGATTCTAAAATCTAATAAAGAATACAATTTCTTTAAAAAAAAAAGAAAGGATAAAAATTTACTGAACCCAAACTATTGAACTGTAGTGAATATTGTTAGATAATATTTATATTTTAAATAAATGCTCTTCTTTTTAACTTTTTATTCATCAAAGAATCCTTCCAAAATAATATTTATCGGCAAAACTGTTGATAATTCTAATAATAAATCATCATATTATTTGATTTCTGAAGATCATTTGACAATGAAGACTGGAGGAAAGATTGCTGAAAATACAGCTGCCACATCACATGAATAAATTACACCTTCATGTATATTAAAATAGAAAAATGTTAATAATATTTCACAATATTATGTTTTCGCAGTATTTTTGATCAAATAAATGCTGTCTTGATGAGTAAAATAAATTCCAGTAAAAAACATTAAAAATCATTCTGATCCCAATCTCTGACCGGTAGTGTGTGTATGTGTGTGTGTTTATAGTATATACTATATATATATTTTATAAGCCCACTAACACACTAGGCAAGGAAAGTTTATTATATTTCATACACAATGGTAATTCAAAGTGCTTTACATAAAGAAAGTAAAATAATCATAAAGAAAATTATAACAAAAAGTAAAACAAGCAAATTTTAAAGCTTTTATAATGATTAAAACGTTACTTAATTAAATTAATTTAAAAACAGTTACAAAATTATTTTACATTAAAAAAAAAATTGAAAATATAGTGCAAGTCAGTTCGGACATTGCACAGTGCTCATTCAATAAATGCACAGCTAAACAGATGAGTTTTAAGGTCCAGATGTAAATGTGACTAGTGTTTTACATCTGATCTCTTCTGGAAGCGGATTCCAACTGCGAGCGGCATAGAAACTAAAAGCAGATTCCCCTTGTTTTGTGTGAACCCTTGGTATTTCTAACTGCATTACTTGAGGATGTGCTAATCGCCCTTCCTGATATTGATGAAATCTTCTCAGAAAAGAAGGATGCAAACTCATTGCATTTGCTGTCGGGAGAGCATTTCACTGGGAATCTGTCTTCAGTCTATGTCTGATCTTTGAACGCTCCCTCTGTGCAGTGCAGATCTGAATCAACCGAGTCGCGAACAGGCTCCGAAGTGCCGAATCAACCGAGTCACGAACATGCTCCGAAGTGCCGATCTGAATCAACCGAGGCGCGAACTTGCTCCAAAGTGCCGATCTGAATCAACCGAGTCATGAACATGCTCCGAAGTGCCGATCTGAATCAACCGAGGCGCGAACATGCTCCGAAGTGCCGATCTTAATCAACCGAGGGTGCGAACATGCTCCGAAGTGCCGATATGAAATCAACCGAGTCGCGAACATGCTCCGAAGTGCCGAATCAACCGAGTCGCGAACATGCTCCGAAGTCCCGATCTGAAATCAACCGAGTCGCGATCAGGCTCCGAAGTCCCGATCTGAAAACTTCGACCAAAGAATGTAAAAAATAACTCTATTTCTCTAATAACTCTACAACTCTATGAATGACTCAGATCACGTATCTAAAAATAAATCGCTATAGACAGTAAAAGAGAAATAATAAGAGGAGTGAAGTTTCCTACTGTTCTGCTGTGTTTGGTCCTCACTCGCGTCTGACGCTCCGTGTCGCGTCTCCGCCCCTCACACGGGCGTTTACAGCGCTAATTAATCATCTTTGTTAATTATTATACATTTACTTCATTGTCAGCTTCAGGTACTTCATTTATTATTGTTCAATGAACTGTTTGAAACAAAAAAGGTTGTATTTCAGTAATAATTCAAAATTATCAAAATAAAATTTATAAAATAATGGTTTATATTTTAATATCCTTTAAAATATAATTTATTTCTGTGATGTGCAGCTGTATTTTCAGCATCATTCCTCCAGTCTTCAGTGTCACATGATCTTTAGAAATCATGAAAATATGATGATTTATTATTAGAACTATTAATAGTTGTGCTACCAAATATTATTTTGGAATCTGCGATACTTTTTTAGGATTCTTCGATGCATAATTTTTTTTAAAGAACATCATTTATTCAAAATATAAATCCTTCTAACAATATTAATCTTTGATATCACTTCTTATCAATTTAACACATCCTGAATAAAAGAATCTAAAATCTAATAAAGAATACAATTTCTTATAAAAAAAAAGAAAGGATAAAAATTTACTGAACCCAAACTATTGAACTGTAGTGAATATTGTTAGAAAATATTTATATTTTAAATAAATGCTCTTCTTTTTAACTTTTTATTCATCAAAGAATCCTGAAAAAGTATCACAGATTCCTAAATAATATTTATCAGCAAAACTGTTGATAATTCTAATAATAAATCATCATATTATTCAGATTTCTGAAGATCATGTGACACTGAAGACTGGAGGAAAGATGCTGAAAATACAGCTGCACATCACATGAATAAATTACACCTTCATGTATATTAAAATACAAAAATGTTAATAATATTTCACAATATTACATGTTTTCCAGTATTTTTGATCAAATAAATGCTGTCTTGATGAGTAAAATAAATTCCTGTAAAAAAACATTAAAAATCATTCTGATCCCAAACTCTGACCGGTAGTGTGTGTATGTGTGTGTGTGTTTATATATATATAAGCCCACTAACACACTAGGCAAGGAAAGTTTATTTATATTTCATACACAATGGTAATTCAAAGTGCTTTACATAAAATAAAGTAAAATAATCATAAAGAAAAATTATAACAAAAATAAAACGAGCAATTTTAAAACTTTTATAATGATTAAAACATTTACTTAATTAAAATTAATTTAAAAACAGTTACAAAATTATTTTACATTAAAAAAAACAGTGAAAATATAGTGCAATCAGTTCGGACATTGCACAGTGCTCATTCAATAAATGCACAGCTAAACAGATGAGTTTTAAGTCCAGATGTAAATGTGACTAGTGTTTTACATCTGATCTCTTCTGGAAGCTGATTCCAACTGCGAGAGGCATAGAAACTAAAAGCAGATTCCCCTTGTTTTGTGTGAACCCTTGGTATTTCTAACTGCATTACTTGAGGATGTGCTAATCGCCTTCCTGATATTGATGATCTTCTCAGAAAAGAAGGATGCAAACTCATGGCATTTGCTGTCGGAGAGCATTTCAATGGGAATCTTACTTTAGTCTATGTCTCGTAACTTTGAACGCTCCTCTGTGCAGTGCAGATCTGAATCAACCAAGGCCGCGAACATGCTCCGAAGTGCCGATCTGAATCAACCGAGAGCGTGAACATGCTCCGAAGTGCCGATCTGAATCAACCGAGAGCGCGAACATGCTCCGAAGTGCCGATCTGAATCAACCGTGTCGTGAACATGCTCCGAAGTGCCGATCTGAATCAACCGAGGGCGCGAACATGCTCCGAAGTGCCGATCTGAATCAACCGAGGGTCGCGAACATGCTCCGAAGTCCCGATCTGAAATCAACCGAGTCGCGAACATGTTCCGAAGTGCCGATATGAATCAACCGAGTCGCGAACATGCTCCGAAGTGCCGAATCAACCGAGTCGCGAACATGCTCCGAAGTCCCGATCTGAAATCAACCGAGTCGCGATCAGGATCCGAAGTCCCGATCTGAAAACTTCGACCAAAGAATGTAAAAAATAACTCTATTTCTCTAATAACTCTACAACTCTATGAATGACTCAGATCACGTATCTAAAAATAAATCGCTATAGACAGTAAAAGAGAAATAATAAGAGGAGTGAAGTTTCCTACTGTTCTGCTGTGTTTGGTCCTCACTCGCGTCTGACGCTCCGTGTCGCGTCTCCGCCCCTCAGACGGGCGTTTACAGCGCTAATTAATCATCTTTGTTAATTATTATACATTTACTTCATTGTCAGCTTCAGGTACTTCATTTATTATTGTTCAATGAACTGTTTGAAACAAAATGTTGTATTTCAGTAATAATTCAAAATTATCAAAATAAAATTCATAAAAATAATGGTTTATATTTTAATATCCTTTAAAATATAATTTATTTCTGTGATGTGCAGCTGTATTTTCAGCATCATTCCAACAGTCTTCAGTGTCACATGATCTTTAGAAATCATGAGAATATGATGATTTATTATTAGAACTATTAATAGTTGTGCTACCCAATATTATTTTGGAATCTGCGATACTTTTTTAAGGATTCTTCGATGTATATATTTTTTTTTAAAGAACATTATTTATTCAAAATATAAATCTCTTCTAACAATATTAATCTCTGATATCACTTCTTATCAATTTAACACATCCTGAATAAAAGATTCTAAAATCTAATAAAGAATACAATTTCTTTAAAAAAAAAGAAAGGATAAAAATTTACTGAACCCAAACTATTGAACTGTAGTGAATATTGTTAGATAATATTTATATTTTAAATAAATGCTCTTCTTTTTAACTTTTTATTCATCAAAGAATCCTTCCAAAATAATATTTATCGGCAAAACTGTTGATAATTCTAATAATAAATCATCATATTATTTGATTTCTGAAGATCATTTGACAATGAAGACTGGAGGAAAGATGCTGAAAATACAGCTGCACATCACATGAATAAATTACACCTTCATGTATATTAAAATAGAAAAATGTTAATAATATTTCACAATATTATGTTTTCCAGTATTTTTGATCAAATAAATGCTGTCTTGATGAGTAAAATAAATTCCAGTAAAAAAACATTAAAAATCATTCTGATCCCAATCTCTGACCGGTAGTGTGTGTATGTGTGTGTGTTTATATATATATATATATATATATATATATATATATATATATATATATATATATATATATATATATAAGCCCACTAACACACTAGGCAAGGAAAGTTTATTTATATTTCATACACAATGGTAATTCAAAGTGCTTTACATAAAAGAAAGTAAAATAATCATAAAGAAAAATTATAACAAAAAGTAAAACAAGCAAATTTTAAAGCTTTTATAATGATTAAAACGTTTACTTAATTAAAATTAATTTAAAAACAGTTACAAAATTATTTTACATTAAAAAAAAAAATTGAAAATATAGTGCAATCAGTTCGGACATTGCACAGTGCTCATTCAATAAATGCACAGCTAAACAGATGAGTTTTAAGTCCAGATGTAAATGTGACTAGTGTTTTACATCTGATCTCTTCTGGAAGCGGATTCCAACTGCGAGCGGCATAGAAACTAAAAGCAGATTCCCCTTGTTTTGTGTGAACCCTTGGTATTTCTAACTGCATTACTTGAGGATGTGCTAATCGCCTTCCTGATATTGATGATTCTTCTCAGAAAAGAAGGATGCAAACTCATTGCATTTGCTGTCGGAGAGCATTTCACTGGGAATCTGTCTTCAGTCTATGTCTGATCTTTGAACGCTCCTCTGTGCAGTGCAGATCTGAATCAACCGAGTCGCGAACAGGCTCCGAAGTGCCGAATCAACCGAGTCACGAACATGCTCCGAAGTGCCGATCTGAATCAACCGAGGGCGCGAACTTGCTCCAAAGTGCCGATCTGAATCAACCGAGTCGTGAACATGCTCCGAAGTGCCGATCTGAATCAACCGAGGGCGCGAACATGCTCCGAAGTGCCGAATCAACCGAGTCGCGAACATGCTCCGAAGTGCCGATCTTAATCAACCGAGGGTGCGAACATGCTCCGAAGTGCCGATATGAAATCAACCGAGTCGCGAACATGCTCCGAAGTGCCGAATCAACCGAGTCGCGAACATGCTCCGAAGTCCCGATCTGAAATCAACCGAGTCGCGATCAGGCTCCGAAGTCCCGATCTGAAAACTTCGACCAAAGAATGTAAAAAATAACTCTATTTCTCTAATAACTCTACAACTCTATGAATGACTCAGATCACGTATCTAAAAATAAATCGCTATAGACAGTAAAAGAGAAATAATAAGAGGAGTGAAGTTTCCTACTGTTCTGCTGTGTTTGGTCCTCACTCGCGTCTGACGCTCCGTGTCGCGTCTCCGCCCCTCACACGGGCGTTTACAGCGCTAATTAATCATCTTTGTTAATTATTATACATTTACTTCATTGTCAGCTTCAGGTACTTCATTTATTATTGTTCAATGAACTGTTTGAAACAAAAAAGGTTGTATTTCAGTAATAATTCAAAATTATCAAAATAAAATTTATAAAATAATGGTTTATATTTTAATATCCTTTAAAATATAATTTATTTCTGTGATGTGCAGCTGTATTTTCAGCATCATTCCTCCAGTCTTCAGTGTCACATGATCTTTAGAAATCATGAAAATATGATGATTTATTATTAGAACTATTAATAGTTGTGCTACCAAATATTATTTTGGAATCTGCGATACTTTTTTAGGATTCTTCGATGCATAATTTTTTTTAAAGAACATCATTTATTCAAAATATAAATCCTTCTAACAATATTAATCTTTGATATCACTTCTTATCAATTTAACACATCCTGAATAAAAGAATCTAAAATCTAATAAAGAATACAATTTCTTATAAAAAAAAAGAAAGGATAAAAATTTACTGAACCCAAACTATTGAACTGTAGTGAATATTGTTAGAAAATATTTATATTTTAAATAAATGCTCTTCTTTTTAACTTTTTATTCATCAAAGAATCCTGAAAAAAGTATCACAGATTCCTAAATAATATTTATCAGCAAAACTGTTGATAATTCTAATAATAAATCATCATATTATTCAGATTTCTGAAGATCATGTGACACTGAAGACTGGAGGAAAGATGCTGAAAATACAGCTGCACATCACATGAATAAATTACACCTTCATGTATATTAAAATACAAAAATGTTAATAATATTTCACAATATTACATGTTTTCCAGTATTTTTGATCAAATAAATGCTGTCTTGATGAGTAAAATAAATTCCTGTAAAAAAACATTAAAAATCATTCTGATCCCAAACTCTGACCGGTAGTGTGTGTATGTGTGTGTGTGTTTATATATATATAAGCCCACTAACACACTAGGCAAGGAAAGTTTATTTATATTTCATACACAATGGTAATTCAAAGTGCTTTACATAAAATAAAGTAAAATAATCATAAAGAAAAATTATAACAAAAATAAAACGAGCAATTTTAAAACTTTTATAATGATTAAAACATTTACTTAATTAAAATTAATTTAAAAACAGTTACAAAATTATTTTACATTAAAAAAAACAGTGAAAATATAGTGCAATCAGTTCGGACATTGCACAGTGCTCATTCAATAAATGCACAGCTAAACAGATGAGTTTTAAGTCCAGATGTAAATGTGACTAGTGTTTTACATCTGATCTCTTCTGGAAGCTGATTCCAACTGCGAGAGGCATAGAAACTAAAAGCAGATTCCCCTTGTTTTGTGTGAACCCTTGGTATTTCTAACTGCATTACTTGAGGATGTGCTAATCGCCTTCCTGATATTGATGATCTTCTCAGAAAAGAAGGATGCAAACTCATTGCATTTGCTGTCGGAGAGCATTTCAATGGGAATCTTACTTTAGTCTATGTCTCGTAACTTTGAACGCTCCTCTGTGCAGTGCAGATCTGAATCAACCAAGGCCACGAACATGCTCCGAAGTGCCGATCTGAATCAACCGAGAGCGCGAACATGCTCCGAAGTGCCGATCTGAATCAACCGAGAGCGCGAACATGCTCCGAAGTGCCGATCTGAATCAACCGTGTCGTGAACATGCTCCGAAGTGCCGATCTGAATCAACCGAGGGCGCGAACATGCTCCGAAGTGCCGATCTGCAATCAACCGAGTCGCGAACATGCTCCGAAGTGCCGATCTGAATCAACCGAGGGTGCGAACATGCTCCGAAGTCCCGATCTGAAATCAACCGAGTCGCGAACATGCTCCGAAGTGCCGATATGAAATCAACCGAGTCGCGAACATGCTCCGAAGTGCCGAATCAACCGAGTCGCGAACATGCTCCGAAGTCCCGATCTGAAATCAACCGAGTCGCGATCAGGATCCGAAGTCCCGATCTGAAAACTTCGACCAAAGAATGTAAAAAATAACTCTATTTCTCTAATAACTCTACAACTCTATGAATGACTCAGATCACGTATCTAAAAATAAATCGCTATAGACAGTAAAAGAGAAATAATAAGAGGAGTGAAGTTTCCTACTGTTCTGCTGTGTTTGGTCCTCACTCGCGTCTGACGCTCCATGTCGCGTCTCCGCCCCTCACACGGGCGTTTACAGCGCTAATTAATCATCTTTGTTAATTATTATACATTTACTTCATTGTCAGCTTCAGGTACTTCATTTATTATTGTTCAATGAACTGTTTGAAACAAAATGTTGTATTTCAGTAATAATTCAAAATTATCAAAATAAAATTCATAAAAATAATGGTTTATATTTTAATATCCTTTAAAATATAATTTATTTCTGTGATGTGCAGCTGTATTTTCAGCATCATTCCAACAGTCTTCAGTGTCACATGATCTTTAGAAATCATGAGAATATGATGATTTATTATTAGAACTATTAATAGTTGTGCTACCCAATATTATTTTGGAATCTGCGATACTTTTTTAAGGATTCTTCGATGTATATATTTTTTTTTAAAGAACATTATTTATTCAAAATATAAATCTCTTCTAACAATATTAATCTCTGATATCACTTCTTATCAATTTAACACATCCTGAATAAAAGATTCTAAAATCTAATAAAGAATACAATTTCTTTAAAAAAAAAAGAAAGGATAAAAATTTACTGAACCCAAACTATTGAACTGTAGTGAATATTGTTAGATAATATTTATATTTTAAATAAATGCTCTTCTTTTTAACTTTTTATTCATCAAAGAATCCTTCCAAAATAATATTTATCGGCAAAACTGTTGATAATTCTAATAATAAATCATCATATTATTTGATTTCTGAAGATCATTTGACAATGAAGACTGGAGGAAAGATGCTGAAAATACAGCTGCACATCACATGAATAAATTACACCTTCATGTATATTAAAATAGAAAAATGTTAATAATATTTCACAATATTATGTTTTCCAGTATTTTTGATCAAATAAATGCTGTCTTGATGAGTAAAATAAATTCCAGTAAAAAAACATTAAAAATCATTCTGATCCCAATCTCTGACCGGTAGTGTGTGTATGTGTGTGTGTTTATATATATATATATATATATATATATATTTATAAGCCCACTAACACACTAGGCAAGGAAAGTTTATTTATATTTCATACACAATGGTAATTCAAAGTGCTTTACATAAAAGAAAGTAAAATAATCATAAAGAAAAATTATAACAAAAAGTAAAACAAGCAAATTTTAAAGCTTTTATAATGATTAAAACGTTTACTTAATTAAAATTAATTTAAAAACAGTTACAAAATTATTTTACATTAAAAAAAAAATTGAAAATATAGTGCAATCAGTTCGGACATTGCACAGTGCTCATTCAATAAATGCACAGCTAAACAGATGAGTTTTAAGTCCAGATGTAAATGTGACTAGTGTTTTACATCTGATCTCTTCTGGAAGCGGATTCCAACTGCGAGCGGCATAGAAACTAAAAGCAGATTCCCCTTGTTTTGTGTGAACCCTTGGTATTTCTAACTGCATTACTTGAGGATGTGCTAATCGCCTTCCTGATATTGATGATCTTCTCAGAAAAGAAGGATGCAAACTCATTGCATTTGCTGTCGGAGAGCATTTCACTGGGAATCTGTCTTCAGTCTATGTCTGATCTTTGAACGCTCCTCTGTGCAGTGCAGATCTGAATCAACCGAGTCGCGAACAGGCTCCGAAGTGCCGAATCAACCGAGTCACGAACATGCTCCGAAGTGCCGATCTGAATCAACCGAGGGCGCGAACTTGCTCCAAAGTGCCGATCTGAATCAACCGAGTCGTGAACATGCTCCGAAGTGCCGATCTGAATCAACCGAGGGCGCGAACATGCTCCGAAGTGCCGAATCAACCGAGTCGCGAACATGCTCCGAAGTGCCGATCTTAATCAACCGAGGGTGCGAACATGCTCCGAAGTGCCGATATGAAATCAACCGAGTCGCGAACATGCTCCGAAGTGCCGAATCAACCGAGTCGCGAACATGCTCCGAAGTCCCGATCTGAAATCAACCGAGTCGCGATCAGGCTCCGAAGTCCCGATCTGAAAACTTCGACCAAAGAATGTAAAAAATAACTCTATTTCTCTAATAACTCTACAACTCTATGAATGACTCAGATCACGTATCTAAAAATAAATCGCTATAGACAGTAAAAGAGAAATAATAAGAGGAGTGAAGTTTCCTACTGTTCTGCTGTGTTTGGTCCTCACTCGCGTCTGACGCTCCGTGTCGCGTCTCCGCCCCTCACACGGGCGTTTACAGCGCTAATTAATCATCTTTGTTAATTATTATACATTTACTTCATTGTCAGCTTCAGGTACTTCATTTATTATTGTTCAATGAACTGTTTGAAACAAAAAAGGTTGTATTTCAGTAATAATTCAAAATTATCAAAATAAAATTTATAAAATAATGGTTTATATTTTAATATCCTTTAAAATATAATTTATTTCTGTGATGTGCAGCTGTATTTTCAGCATCATTCCTCCAGTCTTCAGTGTCACATGATCTTTAGAAATCATGAAAATATGATGATTTATTATTAGAACTATTAATAGTTGTGCTACCAAATATTATTTTGGAATCTGCGATACTTTTTTAGGATTCTTCGATGCATAATTTTTTTTAAAGAACATCATTTATTCAAAATATAAATCCTTCTAACAATATTAATCTTTGATATCACTTCTTATCAATTTAACACATCCTGAATAAAAGAATCTAAAATCTAATAAAGAATACAATTTCTTATAAAAAAAAAGAAAGGATAAAAATTTACTGAACCCAAACTATTGAACTGTAGTGAATATTGTTAGAAAATATTTATATTTTAAATAAATGCTCTTCTTTTTAACTTTTTATTCATCAAAGAATCCTGAAAAAAGTATCACAGATTCCTAAATAATATTTATCAGCAAAACTGTTGATAATTCTAATAATAAATCATCATATTATTCAGATTTCTGAAGATCATGTGACACTGAAGACTGGAGGAAAGATGCTGAAAATACAGCTGCACATCACATGAATAAATTACACCTTCATGTATATTAAAATACAAAAATGTTAATAATATTTCACAATATTACATGTTTTCCAGTATTTTTGATCAAATAAATGCTGTCTTGATGAGTAAAATAAATTCCTGTAAAAAAACATTAAAAATCATTCTGATCCCAAACTCTGACCGGTAGTGTGTGTATGTGTGTGTGTGTTTATATATATATATAAGCCCACTAACACACTAGGCAAGGAAAGTTTATTTATATTTCATACACAATGGTAATTCAAAGTGCTTTACATAAAATAAAGTAAAATAATCATAAAGAAAAATTATAACAAAAATAAAACGAGCAATTTTAAAACTTTTATAATGATTAAAACATTTACTTAATTAAAATTAATTTAAAAACAGTTACAAAATTATTTTACATTAAAAAAAACAGTGAAAATATAGTGCAATCAGTTCGGACATTGCACAGTGCTCATTCAATAAATGCACAGCTAAACAGATGAGTTTTAAGTCCAGATGTAAATGTGACTAGTGTTTTACATCTGATCTCTTCTGGAAGCTGATTCCAACTGCGAGCGGCATAGAAACTAAAAGCAGATTCCCCTTGTTTTGTGTGAACCCTTGGTATTTCTAACTGCATTACTTGAGGATGTGCTAATCGCCTTCCTGATATTGATGATCTTCTCAGAAAAGAAGGATGCAAACTCATTGCATTTGCTGTCGGAGAGCATTTCAATGGGAATCTTACTTTAGTCTATGTCTCGTAACTTTGAACGCTCCTCTGTGCAGTGCAGATCTGAATCAACCAAGGCCGCGAACATGCTCCGAAGTGCCGATCTGAATCAACCGAGAGCGCGAACATGCTCCGAAGTGCCGATCTGAATCAACCGAGAGCGCGAACATGCTCCGAAGTGCCGATCTGAATCAACCGTGTCGTGAACATGCTCCGAAGTGCCGATCTGAATCAACCGAGGGCGCGAACATGCTCCGAAGTGCCGATCTGCAATCAACCGAGTCGCGAACATGCTCCGAAGTGCCGATCTGAATCAACCGAGGGTGCGAACATGCTCCGAAGTCCGATCTGAAATCAACCGAGTCGCGAACATGCTCCGAAGTGCCGATATGAAATCAACCGAGTCGCGAACATGCTCCGAAGTGCCGAATCAACCGAGTCGCGAACATGCTCCGAAGTCCCGATCTGAAATCAACCGAGTCGCGATCAGGATCCGAAGTCCCGATCTGAAAAACTTCGACCAAAGAATGTAAAAAATAACTCTATTTCTCTAATAACTCTACAACTATATGAATGACTCAGATCACGTATCTAAAAATAAATCGCATAGACAGTAAAAGAGAAATAATAAGAGGAGTAAGTTTCCTACTGTTCTGCTGTGTTTGGTCCTCACTCGCGTCTGACGCTCCGTGTCGCGTCTCCGCCCCTCACACGGGCGTTTACAGCGCTAATTAATCATCTTTGTTAATTATTATACATTTACTTCATTGTCAGCTTCAGGTACTTCATTTATTATTGTTCAATGAACTGTTTGAAACAAAAATGTTGTATTTCAGTAATAATTCAAAATTATCAAAATAAAATTTATAAAATAATGGTTTATATTTTAATATCCTTTAAAATATAATTTATTTCTGTGATGTGCAGCTGTATTTTCAGCATCATTCCTCCAGTCTTCAGTGTCACATGATCTTTAGAAATCATGAAAATATGATGATTTATTATTAGAACTATTAATAGTTGTGCTACCAATATTATTTTGGAATCTGCGATACTTTTTTAGGATTCTTCGATGCATAATTTTTTTTTAAAGAACATTATTTATTCAAAATATAAATCTCTTCTAACAATATTAATCTTTGATATCACTTCTTATCAATTTAACACATCCTGAATAAAAGATTCTAAAATCTAATAAAGAATACAATTTCTTTAAAAAAAAAAGAAAGGATAAAAATTTACTGAACCCAAACTATTGAACTGTAGTGAATATTGTTAGATAATATTTATATTTTAAATAAATGCTCTTCTTTTAACTTTTTATTCATCAAAGAATCCTGAAAAGTATCACAGATTAAATAATATTTATCGGCAAAACTGTTGATAATTCTAATAATAAATCATCATATTATTTGATTTCTGAAGATCATTTGACAATGAAGACTGGAGGAAAGATGCTGAAAATACAGCTGCACATCACATGAATAAATTACACCTTCATGTATATTAAAATACAAAAATGTTAATAATATTTCACAATATTACATGTTTTCCAGTATTTTTGATCAAATAAATGCTGTCTTGATGAGTAAAATAAATTCCTGTAAAAAAACATTAAAAATCATTCTGATCCCAAACTCTGACCGGTAGTGTGTGTATGTGTGTGTGTGTTTATATATATATAAGCCCACTAACACACTAGGCAAGGAAAGTTTATTTATATTTCATACACAATGGTAATTCAAAGTGCTTTACATAAAATAAAGTAAAATAATCATAAAGAAAAATTATAACAAAAATAAAACGAGCAATTTTAAAACTTTTATAATGATTAAAACATTTACTTAATTAAAATTAATTTAAAAACAGTTACAAAATTATTTTACATTAAAAAAAACAGTGAAAATATAGTGCAATCAGTTCGGACATTGCACAGTGCTCATTCAATAAATGCACAGCTAAACAGATGAGTTTTAAGTCCAGATGTAAATGTGACTAGTGTTTTACATCTGATCTCTTCTGGAAGCTGATTCCAACTGCGAGCGGCATAGAAACTAAAAGCAGATTCCCCTTGTTTTGTGTGAACCCTTGGTATTTCTAACTGCATTACTTGAGGATGTGCTAATCGCCTTCCTGATATTGATGATCTTCTCAGAAAAGAAGGATGCAAACTCATTGCATTTGCTGTCGGAGAGCATTTCAATGGGAATCTTACTTTAGTCTATGTCTCGTAACTTTGAACGCTCCTCTGTGCAGTGCAGATCTCAATCAACCAAGGCCGCGAACATGCTCCGAAGTGCCGATCTGAATCAACCGAGAGCGCGAACATGCTCCGAAGTGCCGATCTGAATCAACCGAGAGCGCGAACATGCTCCGAAGTGCCGATCTGAATCAACCGTGTCGTGAACATGCTCCGAAGTGCCGATCTGAATCAACCGAGGGCGCGAACATGCTCCGAAGTGCCGATCTGCAATCAACCGAGTTGCGAACATGCTCCGAAGTGCCGATCTGAATCAACCGAGGGTGCGAACATGCTCCGAAGTCCCGATCTGAAATCAACCGAGTCGCGAACATGCTCCGAAGTGCCGATATGAAATCAACCGAGTCGCGAACATGCTCCGAAGTGCCGAATCAACCGAGTCGCGAACATGCTCCGAAGTCCCGATCTGAAATCAACCGAGTCGCGATCAGGATCCGAAGTCCCGATCTGAAAACTTCGACCAAAGAATGTAAAAAATAACTCTATTTCTCTAATAACTCTACAACTCTATGAATGACTCAGATCACGTATCTAAAAATAAATCGCTATAGACAGTAAAAGAGAAATAATAAGAGGAGTGAAGTTTCCTACTGTTCTGCTGTGTTTGGTCCTCACTCGCGTCTGACGCTCCATGTCGCGTCTCCGCCCCTCACACGGGCGTTTACAGCGCTAATTAATCATCTTTGTTAATTATTATACATTTACTTCATTGTCAGCTTCAGGTACTTCATTTATTATTGTTCAATGAACTGTTTGAAACAAAATGTTGTATTTCAGTAATAATTCAAAATTATCAAAATAAAATTCATAAAAATAATGGTTTATATTTTAATATCCTTTAAAATATAATTTATTTCTGTGATGTGCAGCTGTATTTTCAGCATCATTCCAACAGTCTTCAGTGTCACATGATCTTTAGAAATCATGAGAATATGATGATTTATTATTAGAACTATTAATAGTTGTGCTACCCAATATTATTTTGGAATCTGCGATACTTTTTTAAGGATTCTTCGATGTATATATTTTTTTTTAAAGAACATTATTTATTCAAAATATAAATCTCTTCTAACAATATTAATCTCTGATATCACTTCTTATCAATTTAACACATCCTGAATAAAAGATTCTAAAATCTAATAAAGAATACAATTTCTTTAAAAAAAAAAGAAAGGATAAAAATTTACTGAACCCAAACTATTGAACTGTAGTGAATATTGTTAGATAATATTTATATTTTAAATAAATGCTCTTCTTTTTAACTTTTTATTCATCAAAGAATCCTTCCAAAATAATATTTATCGGCAAAACTGTTGATAATTCTAATAATAAATCATCATATTATTTGATTTCTGAAGATCATTTGACAATGAAGACTGGAGGAAAGATGCTGAAAATACAGCTGCACATCACATGAATAAATTACACCTTCATGTATATTAAAATAGAAAAATGTTAATAATATTTCACAATATTATGTTTTCCAGTATTTTTGATCAAATAAATGCTGTCTTGATGAGTAAAATAAATTCCAGTAAAAAAACATTAAAAATCATTCTGATCCCAATCTCTGACCGGTAGTGTGTGTATGTGTGTTTGTTTATATATATATATATATATATATATATATATATATATTATTTATAAGCCCACTAACACACTAGGCAAGGAAAGTTTATTTATATTTCATACACAATGGTAATTCAAAGTGCTTTACATAAAAGAAAGTAAAATAATCATAAAGAAAAATTATAACAAAAAGTAAAACAAGCAAATTTTAAAGCTTTTATAATGATTAAAACGTTTACTTAATTAAAATTAATTTAAAAACAGTTACAAAATTATTTTACATTAAAAAAAAAATTGAAAATATAGTGCAATCAGTTCGGACATTGCACAGTGCTCATTCAATAAATGCACAGCTAAACAGATGAGTTTTAAGTCCAGATGTAAATGTGACTAGTGTTTTACATCTGATCTCTTCTGGAAGCGGATTCCAACTGCGAGCGGCATAGAAACTAAAAGCAGATTCCCCTTGTTTTGTGTGAACCCTTGGTATTTCTAACTGCATTACTTGAGGATGTGCTAATCGCCTTCCTGATATTGATGATCTTCTCAGAAAAGAAGGATGCAAACTCATTGCATTTGCTGTCGGAGAGCATTTCACTGGGAATCTGTCTTCAGTCTATGTCTGATCTTTGAACGCTCCTCTGTGCAGTGCAGATCTGAATCAACCGAGTCGCGAACAGGCTCCGAAGTGCCGAATCAACCGAGTCACGAACATGCTCCGAAGTGCCGATCTGAATCAACCGAGGGCGCGAACTTGCTCCAAAGTGCCGATCTGAATCAACCGAGTCGTGAACATGCTCCGAAGTGCCGATCTGAATCAACCGAGGGCGCGAACATGCTCCGAAGTGCCGAATCAACCGAGTCGCGAACATGCTCCGAAGTGCCGATCTTAATCAACCGAGGGTGCGAACATGCTCCGAAGTGCCGATATGAAATCAACCGAGTCGCGAACATGCTCCGAAGTCGATCACGGCGAAATGCTCCGAGTCCGATCTGAAATCAACCGAGTCGCGATCAGGCTCCGAAGTCCCGATCTGAAAACTTCGACCAAAGAATGTAAAAAATAACTCTATTTCTCTAATAACTCTACAACTCTATGAATGACTCAGATCACGTATCTAAAAATAAATCGCTATAGACAGTAAAAGAGAAATAATAAGAGGAGTGAAGTTTCCTACTGTTCTGCTGTGTTTGGTCCTCACTCGCGTCTGACGCTCCGTGTCGCGTCTCCGCCCCTCACACGGGCGTTTACAGCGCTAATTAATCATCTTTGTTAATTATTATACATTTACTTCATTGTCAGCTTCAGGTACTTCATTTATTATTGTTCAATGAACTGTTTGAAACAAAAAAGGTTGTATTTCAGTAATAATTCAAAATTATCAAAATAAAATTTATAAAATAATGGTTTATATTTTAATATCCTTTAAAATATAATTTATTTCTGTGATGTGCAGCTGTATTTTCAGCATCATTCCTCCAGTCTTCAGTGTCACATGATCTTTAGAAATCATGAAAATATGATGATTTATTATTAGAACTATTAATAGTTGTGCTACCAAATATTATTTTGGAATCTGCGATACTTTTTTAGGATTCTTCGATGCATAATTTTTTTTAAAAGAACTTTATTTATTCAAAATATAAATCCTTCTAACAATATTAATCTTTGATATCACTTCTTATCAATTTAACACATCCTGAATAAAAGATTCTAAAATCTAATAAAGAATACAATTTCTTATAAAAAAAAAGAAAGGATAAAAATTTACTGAACCCAAACTATTGAACTGTAGTGAATATTGTTAGAAAATATTTATATTTTAAATAAATGCTCTTCTTTTTAACTTTTTATTCATCAAAGAATCCTGAAAAAAGTATCACAGATTCCTAAATAATATTTATCAGCAAAACTGTTGATAATTCTAATAATAAATCATCATATTATTCAGATTTCTGAAGATCATGTGACACTGAAGACTGGAGGAAAGATGCTGAAAATACAGCTGCACATCACATGAATAAATTACACCTTCATGTATATTAAAATACAAAAATGTTAATAATATTTCACAATATTACATGTTTTCCAGTATTTTTGATCAAATAAATGCTGTCTTGATGAGTAAAATAAATTCCTGTAAAAAAACATTAAAAATCATTCTGATCCCAAACTCTGACCGGTAGTGTGTGTATGTGTGTGTGTGTTTATATATATATATAAGCCCACTAACACACTAGGCAAGGAAAGTTTATTTATATTTCATACACAATGGTAATTCAAAGTGCTTTACATAAAATAAAGTAAAATAATCATAAAGAAAAATTATAACAAAAATAAAACGAGCAATTTTAAAACTTTTATAATGATTAAAACATTTACTTAATTAAAATTAATTTAAAAACAGTTACAAAATTATTTTACATTAAAAAAAACAGTGAAAATATAGTGCAATCAGTTCGGACATTGCACAGTGCTCATTCAATAAATGCACAGCTAAACAGATGAGTTTTTAAGTCCAGATGTAAATGTGACTAGTGTTTTACATCTGATCTCTTCTGGAAGCTGATTCCAACTGCGAGCGGCATAGAAACTAAAAGCAGATTCCCCTTGTTTTGTGTGAACCCTTGGTATTTCTAACTGCATTACTTGAGGATGTGCTAATCGCCTTCCTGATATGATGATCTTCTCAGAAAAGAAGGATGCAAACTCATTGCATTTGCTGTCGGAGAGCATTTCAATGGGAATCTTACTTTAGTCTATGTCTCGTAACTTTGAACGCTCCTCTGTGCAGTGCAGATCTGAATCAACCAAGGCCACGACATGCTCCGAAGTGCCGATCTGAATCAACCGAGAGCGCGGAACATGCTCCGAAGTGCCGATCTGAATCAACGAGAGGCGCGAACATGCTCCGAAGTGCCGATCTGAATCAACCGTGTCTGTGAACATGCTCCGAAGTGCCGATCTGAATCAACCGAGGGCGCGAACATGCTCCGAAGTGACCGATCTGCAATCAACCGAGTCGCGAACATGCTCCGAAGTGCCGATCTGAATCAACCGATGGGTGCGAACATGCTCCGAAGTCCCGATCTGAAATCAACCGAGTCGCGAACATGCTCCGAAGTGCCGATATGAAATCAACCGAGTCGCGAACATGCTCCGAAGTGCCGATCAACCGAGTCGCGAACATGCTCCGAAGTCCCGATCTGAAATCAACCGAGTCGGCGATCAGGATCCGAAGTCCCGATTCTGAAAACTTCGACCAAAGAATGTAAAAAAATAACTCTATTTCTCTAATAACTCTACAACTCTATGAATGACTCAGATCACGTATCTAAAAATAAATCGCTATAGACAGTAAAAGAGAAATAATAAGAGGAGTGAAGTTTCCTACTGTTCTGCTGTGTTTGGTCCTCACTCGCGTCTGACGCTCCATGTCGCGTCTCCGCCCCTCACACGGGCGTTTACAGCGCTAATTAATCATCTTTGTTAATTATTATACATTTACTTCATTGTCAGCTTCAGGTACTTCATTTATTATTGTTCAATGAACTGTTTGAAACAAAATGTTGTATTTCAGTAATAATTCAAATTTATCAAAAATAAAATTCATAAAAATAATGGTTTATATTTTAATATCCTTTAAAATATAATTTATTTCTGTGATGTGCAGCTGTATTTTCAGCATCATTCCAACCAGTCTTCAGTGTCACATGATCTTTAGAAATCATGAGAATATGATGATTTATTATTAGAACTATTAATAGTTGTGCTACCCAATATTATTTTGGAATCTGCGATACTTTTTTAAGGATTCTTCGATGTATATATTTTTTTTTAAAGAACATTATTTATTCAAAATATAAATCTCTTCTAACAATATTAATCTCTGATATCACTTCTTATCAATTTAACACATCCTGAATAAAAGATTCTAAAATCTAATAAAGAATACAATTTCTTTAAAAAAAAAGAAAGGATAAAAATTTACTGAACCCAAACTATTGAACTGTAGTGAATATTGTTAGATAATATTTATATTTTAAATAAATGCTCTTCTTTTTAACTTTTTATTCATCAAAGAATCCTTCCAAAATAATATTTATCGGCAAAACTGTTGATAATTCTAATAATAAATCATCATATTATTTGATTTCTGAAGATCATTTGACAATGAAGGACTGGAGGAAAGATGCTGAAAATACAGCTGCACATCACATGAATAAATTACACCTTCATGTATATTAAAATAGAAAAAATGTTAATAATATTTCACAATATTATGTTTTTCCAGTATTTTTGATCAAATAAATGCTGTCTTGATGAGTAAAATAAATTCCTGTAAAAAAACATTAAAAATCATTCTGATCCCGAACTCTGACCGGTAGTGTGTGTATGTGTGTGTGTGTTTATATATATATATAAGCCCACTAACACACTAGGCAAGGAAAGTTTATTTATATTTCATACACAATGGTAATTCAAAGTGCTTTACATAAAATAAAGTAAAATAATCATAAAGAAAAATTATAACAAAAATAAAACGAGCAATTTTAAAACTTTTATAATGATTAAAACATTTACTTAATTAAAATTAATTAAAAACAGTTACAAAATTATTTTACATTAAAAAAAAACAGTGAAAATATAGTGCAATCAGTTCGGACATTGCACAGTGCTCATTCAATAAAATGCACAGCTTAAACAGATGAGTTTTAAGTCCAGATGTAAATGTGACTAGTGTTTTACATCTGATCTCTTCTGGAAGCTGATTCCAACTGCGAGCGGCATAGAAACTAAAAGCAGATGCCCCTTGTTTTGTGTGAACCCTTGGTATTTCTAACTGCATTACTTGAGGATGTGCTAATCGCCTTCCTGATATTGATGATCTTCTCAGAAAAGAAGGATGCAAACTCATTGCATTTGCTGTCGGAGAGCATTTCAATGGGAATCTTACTTTAGTCTATGTCTCGTAACTTTGAACGCCTCCTCTGTGCAGTGCAGATCTCAATCAACAAGGCCGCGAACATGCTCCGAAGTGCCGATCTGAATCAACCGAGAGCGCGAACATGCTCCGAAGTGCCGATCTGAATCAACCGAGAGCGCGAACATGCTCCGAAGTGCCGATCTGAATCAACCGTGTCGTGAACATGCTCCGAAGTGCCGATCTGAATCAACCGAGGGCGCGAACATGCTCCGAAGTGCCGATCTGCAATCAACCGAGTTGCGAAACATGCTCCGAAGTGCCGATCTGAATCAACCGAGGGTGCGAACATGCTCCGAAGTCCCGATCTGAAAATCAACCGGAGTCGCGAACATGCTCCGAAGTGCCGATATGAAATCAACCGAGTCGCGAACATGCTCCGAAGTGCCGAATCAACCGAGTCGCGAACATGCTCCGAAGTCCCGATCTGAAATCAACCGAGTCGCGATCAGGATCCAAAGTCCCGATCTGAAAACTTCGACCAAAGAATGTAAAAAATAACTCTATTTCTCTAATAACTCTACAACTCTATGAATGACTCAGATCACGTATCTAAAAATAAATCGCTATAGACAGTAAAAGAGAAATAAATAAGAGGAGTGAAGTTTCCTACCTGTTCTGCTGTGTTTGGTCCTCACTCGCGTCTGGACGCTCCGTGTCGCGTCTCCGCCCCTCACACGGGCGTTTACAGCGCTAATTAATCATCTTTGTTAATTATTATACATTTACTTCATTTTCAGCTTCAGGTACTTCATTTATTATTGTTTCAGTGAACTGTTTGAAACAAAATGTTGTATTTCAGTAATAATTCAAAATTATCAAAATAAAATTTCATAAAAATAATGGTTTTATATTTAATATCCTTTAAAATATAATTATTTCTGTGATGTGCAGCTGTATTTTCAGCATCATTCCAACAGTCTTCAGTGTCACATGATCTTTAGAAATCATGAAGAATATTGATGATTTATTATTAGAACTATTAATAGTTGTGCTACCCAATATTATTTTGGAATCTGCGATTACTTTTTTAAGGATTTCTTGTCGATGTAATATATTTTTTTTTAAAGAACATTATTTATTCAAAATATAAATCTCTTCTAAACAATATTAATCTCTGATATCACTTCTTATCAATTTAACACATCCTGAATAAAAGATTCTAAAATCTAATAAAGAATACAATTTCTTTAAAAAAAAAAGAAAGGATAAAAATTTACTGAACCCAAACTATTGAACTGTAGTGAATATTGTTAGATAATATTTATATTTTAAATAAAATGTCTCTTCTTTTTAAACTTTTTAATTCATCAAAGAATCCTTCCAAAATAATATTTATCGGCAAAACTGTTGATAATTCTAATAATAAATCATCATATTATTTGATTTCTGAAGATCATTTGACAATGAAGACTGGAGGAAAGATGCTGAAAATACAGCTGCACAATCACATGAATAAATTACACCTTCATGTATATTAAAATAGAAAAAAATGTTAATAATATTTCACAATATTATGTTTTCCAGTATTTTTGATCAAATAAATGCTGTCTTGTGAGTAAAATAAATTCCAGTAAAAAAACATTAAAAATCATTTCTGATCCCAATCTCTGACCGGTAGTGTGTGTATGTGTGTTTGTTTATATATATATATATATATATATATATATATATATATAATATATATATATATATATATATATATATATATATAATATATATATATATTTATTTATAAGCCCACTAACACACTAGGCAAGGAAAGTTTATTTATATTTCATACACAATGGTAATTCAAAGTGCTTTACATAAAAGAAAGTACAAAATAATCATAAAGAAAATTATAACAAAAAGTAAAAACAAGCAAATTTTAAAGCTTTTATAATGATTAAAAACGTTTACTTAATTAAAATTAATTTAAAAACAGTTACAAAATTATTTTACATTAAAAAAAAAAATTGAAAATATAGTGCAATCAAGTTCGGACATTGCACAGTGCTCATTCAATAAATGCACAAGCTAAAACAGATGACGTTTAAAGTCCAGATGTAGAATGTGACTAGTGTTTTACATCTGATCTCTTCTGGAAGCTGATTCCAACTGCGAGCGGCATAGAAACTAAAAGCAGATTCCCCTTGTTTTGTGTGAACCCTTGGTATTTCTAACTGCATTACTTGAGGATGTGCTAATCGCCTTCCTGATATTGATGATCTTCTCAGAAAAGAAGGATGCAAACTCATTGCATTTGCTGTCGGAGAGCATTTCACTGGGAATCTGTCTTCAGTCTATGTCTGATCTTTGAACGCTCCTCTGTGCAGTGCAGATCTGAATCAACCGAGTCGCGAACAGGCTCCGAAGTGCCGAATCAACCGAGTCACGAACATGCTCCGAAGTGCCGATCTGAATCAACCGAGGGCGCGAACATGCTCCAAAGTGCCGATCTGAATCAACCGAGTCGTGAACATGCTCCGAAGTGCCGATCTGAATCAACCGAGGGCGCGAACATGCTCCGAAGTGCCGAATCAACCGAGTCGCGAACATGCTCCGAAGTGCCGATCTGAATCAACCGAGGGTGCGAACATGCTCCGAAGTGCCGATATGAATCAACCGAGTCGCGAACATGCTCCGAAGTGCCGATCTGAAATCAACCGAGTCGCGATCAGGCTCCGAAGTCCGATCTGAAAACTTCGACCAAAGAATGTAAAAAATAACTCTATTTCTCTAATAACTCTACAACTCTATGAATGACTCAGATCACGTATCTAAAAATAAATCGCTATAGACAGTAAAAGAGAAATAATAAGAGGAGTGAAGTTTCCTACTGTTCTGCTGTGTTTGGTCCTCACTCGCGTCTGACGCTCCGTGTCGCGTCTCCGCCCCTCACACGGGCGTTTACAGCGCTAATTAATCATCTTTGTTAATTATTAT